>NC_037673.1:65696395-65812922 GCF_003255815.1 Theropithecus gelada
TGACCAGCATCAACATTAAAACAGAGACCTTACAACGGACAGAATAGACTCTGTAAGACTGATTAAAAAAAAAAAAAAAAACATTTGTAATCTATTCTCTCTGAAACAGCTACCTGGAGGCTTCATCTGCATAATAAAAACTTGGGTCTCTACAACCCCTTATCTTAACCCAGACACTCCATTATATTGATTCCAGGCCTTCAGGTAAATTATTTTGACCAATTGCCAATCAGAAAACCTTTGAATCCACCTGTGACCCAGAAGTGCCCCACCCCACCCTTTGGGTCATCCCGCCTTTCCAGATCAAACCAATGCATTTCTTACATGTATTGATTGATGTCTTATGTCTCCCTAAAGTGTATAAAACTAAGCTGTAGTCCAACCACCTTGGGCACCTATTGTCAGCACCTCCTGAGGCTGTCCTTGGGCATGTCCTTAACCTTAGGAAAATAAACTTCTAAATTGATTGAGACTTGTCTCAGATGCTTTTTGGTTTACAAGAGATATGGACATCATACCATACTCATGGACTAGTTAAATGCCCAGGTTATTTTTTTGTGATTCATTTTTTCTTTTTTGGTAATTTTTATAATATTGGCTTTCTTCTGAAAGATGACAGAGCACTTCGTGTGTGTGTGTATAGGACATCCACTCTGCAAATATTCCAGGGGCAGGCTTGTCTCCTAGAAAGGTAGGTTGGAAAATTCAGTAGATTTATTTTGACTATATACTACAGAACGGCATGATCTTACCTGAAAAAAATAGGAAGTAGCCTTGGGACTGTTGTCAAAACTAACAATGGTGCAATTATTTGTGAGTTTAAAAGCCAGTTTTCAACTAGTGTTTTAAAAGATGCGCCTCCCTTTCTACCTCCAGAAGATATCCATGGAGAGCAAAGTAAATGTATAAAAGAAAAATGTATGAGACCTGCTTATCAGCAACCACTGAATTTTATTACATTAGTAGACTGTAACTTCCAAAGACAAATACCTTTTCTTTAATAAAACCAAGTATAGACAGACTCTAAGCTGGCCCCATGATTCCTGCCTCTTGGCATTCACACCCTGGTGTAAGCCCCTTCCTTTAAGTGTGGGTGGGACCTGTTAGCTGCTTCCAACCCAGTAGAATATGGCAAAGGTGATGGGTTGTCACTTCCATGATGGTGTTGCATTACCTGAGACACCATCTAGCTAGCCGACTGGCCCACAGGTTAAGGGGCTGAGGGCAGCTTCTAGGTCTGAGGGTGGCCTTTAGCTGAGAGCTGGCAAGTAACTGGAGCCCTCAGTCCTACAATTGCAAGGAGATGAAGTTTGCCAACAACTTGAGTGATCTCAGAAGCAGATTCTTCCCTAGTGAAGCCTTGAGACACTGATTGTGACCTTGTGAGACCCTGAGCTGGGGACTCAGCTAAGTGGTACAGGGACTTCTGACTCACAGAATCCGTGAGGTAATAAGTGTGTATTATTTTAAGCTGCTACACTAGTGGGAGTTTGTTATGCAGCAATAGAAAACTAATACACCATGTAGCTATCAAAATTGTTTCTGCTACTTATGAGTTTCACACTGATGTGTGCAAAAGAAAGCTGAGTTATAGTCAACTGATATTATTAAACAGTACAATAAGCCACAACTTTACTAGTGCCAAGTTACTACCAGAGTAAAATGAGAAACATTAAATTGGGGTTTGCCTTTCCCCTCTTTCAGCATAGTTAGAAAAAACATCTGTCCCTCAGGCATTGGATGCTGCATCAAGGGACATGTTTTGTTACAACAAGTAGAACCCAACACACTGCACCTTTCTCTACCCTAAAGTCACTATCAGAATTGTCTTAAGGCCTCCATCCAAATGCATGAAATAATTAGGGCAGCCTATATGCATTTGCATTTGCATCGACAATTGACTGTGATTTGCAATTGGGTACATGCCGTTTTCAAAAGCTCATGCTCATAATGAGATCCATACTTCTTATTGTGACTTACAAGGCCTACAGAATCCAACACACCCTTTGTCTCTGGACCCCTCACTGTCCTCCTTGTTGAGTATGTTTTCCCTACCTGACACACAGACCGAGATCTTATGCCTACTTCCAGGGCTTCTGCCTAGAATGTTCTCCAGAATTCTCACAGCTGACTCCTCTGATTTCAGTCTCAAACATTTCCTCCCTCAGCAAGGCCTTCCCCAACTTCCCTGAAGTCTCCTTTCCTCCCAGTCACTCTCTTCCACATTAACTTCTTATGTTTCCTTCCAGATCCTTATAGTATCTGAAATGACTTAGTTGTACATTTATTTATGTGAGAAATCAATGTCCCTCTCACTAGAATATAAGCAACATGACAGCAAGGACTATCTGGCATCTGCAGCAAACTAAACAAGATTACCACTTAGGTGATGCTCAACAAGTATGATGTAAATAAAATGTGATTATAACAACAAGACTGCCATACTTGACTTACTTTTCTTCTTTGCCCCTTGCACACCCTCTCACAGGTTCAAAATCCACAGCAGTTTTGCCACTAACTCAGCCAGAATTTTTTTGTATATCTGCACTCCCAGCACCATGGAGGGTAAAGTTTAAGGAAGACAGAAGTTGTAGAAGACATAGTTCTTCCCTTAAAGACTATACAAATTAACTGGGTCGGATGATGCAGCTGCGTAAATCGATCAAAATCTAACTACAAGGCATTTACTACAGCAGTATCTGGGTGAAACTAAATATGAAATTGCTTAGGGAATATAAGAAGAGAGAGATTAGAAAATTTCATATAGGAGCTGATTCTTGAAACAGGTGTGTCAAAGGGAGATGTGTCATGAGTATTCAAAGTAAGGTAAAACAAAATAAGGAAAAGCTATGAAACTCTCAGAGTTTACGTGTCCATCTCCCAGAACAATGTATTTCTAATCCAGCGTTTGCCTGTGCTTTAGAATCACTTATTTGAAGACCAACTCTGGTCTCTATTTAACTTTTGTTAACTCTTGTTAACTTTTATTTTCATGTTCAGTCTCAAATCAGAATCTCTAAGAGGTGGGCTTGGAACTGGTATATTTTCCAAGATCCCCAGTGAGTCTGATGTGCATCTAGGTTTGAGATCCTCTACACATAGCCTGAAATGGCATCACAGGGTTAAACAAAGGAGAAATGCCTCATAACAATAAGGTAACACACAGTGGTTAAGGCTCTAGCCTAGGTTTAAATCTAGACTCTGCAAGTTGCCTGATAGGTGACCTTGGGCAAGTGATTCAACCTCTCTGAGTGATATGGTTTGACTCTGTGTCTCCACCCAGATCTGATCTTGTAGCTCCCATAATTCCCGTGTGCTGTGGGACGGACCCAGTGGGAGATGATTGAATCATGGGGGTAGGTCTTTCCTGTGCTGTTCTCATAATAGTGAATTGGTCTTATGAGATCTGACAGTTTTAAAAACAGTAGTTTTCCTGCATAAGCTCTCTTTGCTTGCTGCCATCCACATAAGATGTGACTTGCTCCTCCTTGCCTTCCACCATGATTGTGAGGCCTCCCCAGCCATGTGGAACTATAAGTCCAATAAACCTCTTTCTTTCGTAAATTGCCCAGTCCCTGCTATGTCTTTATCAGCAGTATGAAAAAGACTAATTCAGTAAATTGGTACCAGTAGAGTGGGGCACTGCTGATGAGATAACTGAAAATGTGGAAGCGACTTTGGAACTGGGTAACAGGCAGAGGTTGGAACAGTTTTGAGGGCTCAGAAGAAGACAAGAAAATGTGGGAAAGTTTGGAACTTCCTAGATACTTGTTGAATGACTTTGACAAAAATGTTGATAATGATATGAACAATAAGGTCCAGGCTGAGGTGGTCTCAGGTGGAGATGAGGAACTTGTTGGAACTGGAGCAAAGATGGCTCTTGTTATGTTTTAGCAAAGAGACTGGCGGCATTTTCCCCCTGCCCTAGAGATTTGTGGAACTTTGAACTTGAGAGAGATGATTTAGGGTATCAGTCAGAAGAAATTTATAAGCAGCAAAGCATTCAAGAGGTGACTGGGGTGCTGTTAAAGGTATTTAGTTTTATAAGGGAAACAGGGCATAAAATCTTAGAAAATTTCCAGCCTGACAATGCAATAGAAAGGAAAATCCCATTTTCTGAGAAGAAATTCAAGCAGCCTGCAGGAATTTGCAAAAGTAATGAAGAGCCAAATGTTAATCCCCAAGACAATGGAGAAAATATCTCCAAGGCATATCAGAGGACTTCATGGCAGCCCCCCTGCCCAACACAGGCCTGGAGGCCTAGGAGGAAAAAGTAGTTTCATGGGCCAGGCTGAAGATCTCCGCGCTATGTGCAATCTAGGGACTTGATGTCTTGCTTCCCAGTTGCTCTAGCTGTGGCTAACAGGGGCCACTGTAGGGCTTGGGCCATGGCTTCAGAGGGTGCACAACCCAAGCCTTGACAACTTCCACATGGTGTTGAGCCTGTGAGTACACAGAAGTCAAGGATTGGGGTTTGGGAACCTCTGCCTAGATTTCAGAAGATGTATGGAAGTGCCTGGATGCCCAGGTAGAAGTTTGCTGCAGCGGCAGGACCCTCATGGAGAACCTCTGCTAGGGCAGTGCAGAAGGGAAATGTCAGAACCCCCACGTAGAATCCCTACTGGGGCACCGCCTAGTGGATCTGTGAGAACAGGGCCACCATCCTCCAGATCCCAGAATGGGAGATCCACTGACAACTTGCACCATGTGCCTGGAAAAGCCACAGACAATCAACCCAGCCTGTGAAGGCAGCCAGGAGGGAGGCTGTACCCTGCAAAGCCACAGAGGCAGAGCTGCCCAAGACCATGGGAACCCAACTCTTGCATCAGTGCAATCTGGATTTGAGACATGGAGTCAAAGGAGATCATTTTGGACCTTTAAGATTTGACTGCCCTGCTGGATTTTGGACTTGCATCAGGCCTGTAGCCCTTTGTTTTGGCCAATTTCTCCCATTTGGAATGGCTGTATTTACCCAAGGACTCTACCCACATTGTATCTAGGAAGTAACTAACTTGCTTTTGACTTTACAGGCTCATAAGCAGAAGGGACTTGCCTTGTATCTGATGAGACTTTGGACTGTGGACTTTTGAGTTAATGCTGGAATGAATTGAGACTTCGAGGGACTGTTGGGAAGGCATGATTGGTTTTGAAATGTGAAGATACGAGATTTGAGAGGGGACAGAGGAGAATGATACAGTTTGGCTCTGTGTTCCCACCCGAATCTGATCTTGTAGCTCCCATAATTCCCACGTGTTATGGGACAGACCTGGTGGGAGATGATTGAATTATGGGGGTGGGTCTTTTCCATGCTGTTCTCGAGATAGTGAATGGATCTCATGAGATCTGATGGTTTTAAAAACAGGAGTTTCCCTGCACAAGCTCTCTCTTTGCCAGCTGCCATCCACATAAGATGTGACTTGCTCCTCCTTGCCTTCTGCCATGATTGTGAGGTCTATCCAGTCATGTGGAACTGTAAGTCCAATAAGCCTCTTTCTTTTGTAAATTGCCCAGTCTCAGGTATGTCTTTATCAGCAGCATGAAAATGGACTAATACACTGAGCCTCTGTTTACACATCTTTAGACTAGCAATAATAAATGTAGTTACTGCATAAGAACAATGGAGAATTCAATAAGGCACAAAAGGCACTTGATACAATGTGCCTTTGTGATACATGGTCAGAGCTCCAGTTTTTTTCATTATCATTATCTTTCTACATTAAGAAATTTCTAATCTTCATAAAGGCACTGGAAAGTCCAGTGTACATTTCTAAAGTTTTTGCATCCATCAACTTCACAAATTATCATAACTTTGAAGCACAGCCTTAGCCAAGTACATTGAAGAATTCAAGCACCTTTAAGAAAGGCCCCAGAGAAACAAGGCTGAGGCTGAGACTAGTCAATATGGGAGCAAATGAGCATTTTAATAGAAATTAAAATCATATACAGAAGCAGAAAATGGGCCAGGCCTGTAATCCCAGCACTTAGGAAGGCTGAGGCAGGCAGATTTCTTCAGTCCAGGAGTTCAAGACGAGCCTGGTCAACATGGCAAAACCCCATCTCTACTAATACAAAAATTAGCCAGGCATGGTGGTACACACCTGTAATCTCAGCTACTACTGCTGAGGCAGGAAAATGAGGAGAATGGCTTGAACCTGGGAGGTGCAGGTTGCAGTGAGCCGAGATCATGCCACTGCATTCCAGCCTGGGCGACAGAGTGAGACTCTGTCTCAGAAAAAAAAAAAAGTAGAAAATTCATCTGTAAAATCTGACAAAATTAAAAGAACAACAATAACAAAAAGAAATTAAAATAATGACTGATGGGTTTAGCAGCCTCACCTGACAAGGCAACAGGCAAGGAGTATACAACATCAGAACAACCCTTTCTGTAAAACTTTACAGAGCATTTCAATAAAACATAGTGAAGCTTTTTTCACATCATTTGGATTAACAGTACCATCTTTCTCCCTCATTAATGTGGACCCAGCTTGAGAATAAACTGAAAATCATAAACTGAATCACTCTACCTCACCCTGATCACTTCACTCCATAGTTTTCTAATATACATCCTGCCAAATATTTTTAGGACAAGTCATTTGAAAGTTTTCTAAATGTCTCAAAAATTAGCAATGTGCCAAGAATGAGACCAATTAGGTCATCTATGCTTATCAGAAAAGCAATTTATTCCTGTGCATAAGTACAGAGAATTCACTGTGCAATTTTAACTTTGCTGTATTATGATTTGTAAGATGCATGCCTTGTATATTGCTAAATGCATGGAAAATAAAGTCTGGAAGAATATCCTCCAATCTTTTGACAGTGGTTGTCTCTGGAGTAAAATTAAGGATGACTTTGTATTTCTGCATTGTTCTCTTTACTGCCATTTGAAATTTGTATAATGAGCATTTATTATTTTCATACTACTAAAAGGTAAGTTTTTAGATGAAATAAAATGCATGTTTTATAAAAAGACTAGCCTTTTTGAAAATAAGTGGGTTTTGAAAATACCAAAAAGCTTCAACTTAGTAAAGAAAGAGCTGTCACTGAATATGAATTTTAAATATTTAGTGGGGTGGAAAAAACCTTCTGCAATGGAAAGAGATGATGAGCAAGGCTCCTAGTTAGAAAAGGATAGACTTTTTGGCTCCCACTGGGTGGCTTTGAGCATCTCAACTCACCTTTCAAAGACTAACCTACCGGGTGATAGCAAATACCCCATTGCACATGTTTGTGGAGAACAGAGTCCAGATCTCCGAGACTGGCCTAGAAACATTCTCCCTAGCAAAGACTTAAGTCTCCGTTCACAAACTGAATCAGTGCTTTTCATGATTCTAAAGGACTACCGTTCAGCATTTTTTCCCCTTTCGTCATTCGACTCGGAAACATTGCTTTTTGTGGATTTTCATGAACTCCAGCCCAACACCAGGTGCAAATTGAAAAAATCCCACTGGCCAAATTTAGCATAGGGAGGCCTACTGTTCTTTCAACAGAGCCCCTCTTTCAGGCCAGGAGTTCAGATCTTAGCCCCTGGGCACACCAGTCAGGGGTTTTTCTTTCATCCACAAGCATCACTCATGAAAAACTCCTTCTCTACGGTGTCTGCCTCTCCAGACCCCCCAGCCTAGAGGCTCAGATGCATGTGCCTGCGTGAATCTGGGGATTTGTGGGAGAGGAAAGCCAGAGGGATTCCTCATTGATCTTGACCTCTAAATATTCAACTGTCCCCAGCTCAGACATGTAATTTTCCACACACTGCAGTTTCTGTGTGGTCGCCGTTATCATTTAGCAAATACAGTTGGCCCTCCATATCTGTGGGTTTTGCATTCATGGATTCAACCAACTGCAGATAGAAAATATTTGGGGAGGTAATCCCAGAATTTTGGGAGGGTGAGGCAGGCAGATCAACTGAGGTCAGGAGTTCGAAACCAGCCTGGCCAACCTGGTAAACCCCTGTCTCTACTAAAAATACAAAAATTAGCCAGGCATGGTGTCACACACCTGTAATCCCATCTACTCGGGAGGCTGAGGCATGAGAATCGCTTGAACCCACGAGGCGGAAGTTGAAGTGAGCTGAGGTCATGCCACTGCACTCCAGCCTGGGCAACAGGGTGAGGCTCCATTTCAAAAATAAAATAAGAAAATATTTGGGGGAAAAAATTGCATCTGTACTTAACATGTACAGACATCTTTTGGTCATTGTTTCCTAAACAATATAGTAGAACAACTATTTACATAGCATTTACATTGTATTAGGTGTTATATGTAATCTAGGGATGATTTAAAGTATATAGGAGGATGTGGTTAGGTTACATGCAAATACTATGCTATTTTATACCAGGGACTTGAGCATCCATGGATTTTGGTATCTGCTAGAGTTCTGGAACCAATCTCCCATGGATACTGGGGGATGACTGTAATTTACATTGAGTTGCTCTCCTGCAATTTGCAATTAAGAGACCGTTACATGGCATTCCCCACTTGGGGCACTCCACCAACCTCCAAAGAAGGACATGGTGCCTTCAGAAACTCTGGCTGGTTCAAACAGGAATTCAATTCTGCTTTCAAGTCAGTGCTCCACAGAGCTTATGGCTCAAGCAATAATCTGATTATATTCCATTTTACAAGCATTTGTTGAGCATCTAATTTGTGATTTGGTTTGCCATAGATAACTAATCTAACTGCCTGTTATTTAATTGAACTGCTGCCTTCTTATCCTGTGGTGGGATTGGACTACCAGGATTGCTTCTCTACATTTGCTGCCACATTTGCCTTATAAATGTTTCATCCTCTGCTAATAAGCCTGAGGGACACCCAGCTACTGAAGTTCTAATGTTAGAGTTTTCCTGATCTGATTGATTAGATTTGTCTCTATGGACTTGGTGAATGACATTCAAACACTCCATCTGAGGTACAGTGGTGGGGGGCTTGGAATAATGTTTTCTGGTGTTATCATTGGGCTTGGTCTACCCATTTGACAGCTCACAGAAGCAGTGCAGAGAGCATCTTGGAAGAAAGACACAAAATTATCAGACTATAAACATTACAAAAAGTTCTTGATCTACTCTGCAAACTAGGTGTATCAGTCAGTCTTATAGGACGTGGATGGTCCACTCATATTGAGCAATTCATGAAACAAATTAGTGACTCTTCAGAAAGGCATGTCCAGGGTTTCAGGAAACAAGGGCAGTGAAGTAAGGGCTAGCAGCAATTGAGAACTGCTGCTACCACCAGAGGCCCAAGAAAACAAGGAGGGGAGGATATACCAGAACAAAAGCAGGCAGCTACAGAGGGCTGCCTAAAAGCAATTGTAGCTCCTGGTATAAAGATCTAGACAAACCAAAGCAAGGGAGACAGGAAGGGAGAAAAGGAAGGGAGACAGCCAGGAAATAAATACCATAACTCTCTCCTCCTCTTTTATGAACTCCTGCTGGTATTTCACATTGGCCGAACCCCACTGGGAGCTGGAGAACAAGACAGCCAAAAGTCCATATGGAACAGCCTCCTGGGGCACAAAGGAGGACGTAGAAGGGTGAAGAGTGAACTGCAGAAACAAACAAACAGACCTGGCATATTGAGTTTTTTAAGGGAAGTGAGGACACAATGAAGCATCCAATAAATTTATTCTTTCTGGAAGCTAAACACAAATGTGTAATTAGAGATTTGATATTTGAGCTGATTCTAGCACAGGTCAAAGTCTGATATAGATAGAAGTGGAAGACATTGTGGGCTGAGAAAGCCTATAGGGAAAAGAGCTTTAGAAAACAACTATGTGGCCAGAGCTGGGGCATAAACAGCAGCAGCAGCAAGAAAGCAGCCTGGAGAGACAGAGGGGCTGGCCTGTGGAATCCCCATATGCCAGGTAAAGGCATGCGAGCGTCTGATGGACGTAGCTTCAGATCTACATTTTAGAAAGTCTATCAGCTCCCTAGAGACAGGATTAATGATGCTGTGGAGCTTCAAACCCCTTTCCAGAAACAGGTAGGACAAAAAAACTAGGTAATCAACATAAATAAAATAATTCTTCTTGACCATGATAGTCCCAAAGGCTTTGGTTTTGGTAACATCTGAGAAGGAGTCAGTACAATCATCCTCCTTTATAACCTAGACAGTGATTTTGCTTAATTATCTTCTCTATGAGATAGTCTTCCTCTAGGTTCTTTGTATTCTTTCACAGAATCTATGGATATTCTTTGGCTGCATCTGGAACACACTGAACATATTGCATAGGAGGGCCAAGTTCTTTTTTGTCTTAAACTTCTAAGGAGCCTTCCTTGGCACGAGAAGACTGACTCTTCTGCTGAACTCCTACACTACTTTAAATAGCTGCCACATTACTTCACACGCAATTATATACACATTGTAATTTTCTCTGAGTTTGTTAATTTTGATTAATTAGATTTCAACCTCCTTGAATGCACCATTCCTAATCCCACTATGTGTTCCTTACCACCACCTCCAGTGCTAAACATGCTCTGAACACAGACAGTATTTGTTTCTTCAAGAGCAGGTAGTCACTCTCTACCCAGGAACCGATTTGTGCTTTGGAAGGAGAATTTCCTTACAATTCACTGGAGCGTCTTTCTATAAAATAGCCTATGCCTTGAAGCACCCATGGTTCATACTTTCTGAACCCACAACAAGTATTTATTCAATCAGAAAAAAAGTATGTGGAGCACTTACAGTACACAAGAGCTAGCAAATAGTTAAATAAATATGATTATTTGGAACATAAAAGAAGTAAATTTGGGCTAATGCATTAGTCACTAAAAATGGCCTACTGTGTTACCCTTTGCAGATCATATTTACCATTTTGCAGAGTCCTACAAAGCCTTCTCAAAGATTAAATAATGTAGGAGTGTTAAACACTATAGCAGGATTCACAAGGGAAGTATTTTTGGTTAGGGAAGTCCTTTAGCATTTGTCATCTTATACCAATGACAACATGTCAGAAGCCTGGATTTGGGAGCTCCTACTCTTCTTTCAAAGCCTTGTGGAACTGTGGAGCTCTCTGGAGGCCTCTCCACACAGTCCCAGGGAGTCATTCCACGCTAGTTATTCCTACAGCAAGTGTTTCTTAAAATGTTGTTCTCAGTCCTATTCTTTAGAATAATCTGGGTGATCTTGTTAAGCCTGCACTCCATCACAGATCTGCTAAGTCAGAGTCTTTGGACATATGGCCCTGGGCTATTCCATTTCTAACCCACTCCTTAGTTGATTCTTACACACACTGATGTTTGAGAATTACTGCTATGGCCCTTTGTAGCATCCTTAGTTTAAATCTTGAAGTTTCATGTACATGTCTATTCTTTCCATTAGACTGTGAATTTCTTGCAAACAGGAGCCATATATGAAGAGCCATATTCTCCAAACTGGGCACAATTTCTGGAACATGGCAGATTTTTGCTAAATATGAGATCCATTTCTCACAACTATAAGAGTTCCTTACATATGACCATATCCAGATGAATATGTTGGTTGAAACCAACCAACATATTCTATTTCTCTATTGCCATATAACTACTTACCACAAAAACTGGCACAATGTCACTTCCAATTAATTCCATTGGTCAAACAGTCATAGAGCATGTCCAGATTCAAGGCTGGGGGGACAAAAACTCTACCTCTCACTGAAGGAATGTTGAATTTGTGGCCATCTTTAATCTACCACACAGCTCCTGCCAAAGTCTATTAAAAACAGACTGGGTATAATTCTTTAATCTGACTTTATGAGCCTTTCAAAGAGGCAAATAAACCAATCTTGTTTTGTGGCCTAGAAAATAGAGCTCAGAAGACATGAGACAAAGTATTAAAAAAAGAAAGAAAGAAAAATCCAAGGATATTTCTAGTGACTATGGCCCTTCATAGCTTAGTCCAATTAACTTGGTCACAGGTCTTTTGAACTACATTTGAATCCCATTGTGGCCTCCAGTAGTTCCTTCCCCAGAAGGTAAATGGACATGTCAATAGTGGTGAATGAAATAATTGATACCCTTTATCAGTTTTAAGACAAGGTCAGAAATTGGAGCTGCGAAAGTTTTAGAAAGTTCTAGGAATAGGCCCAGGGTATTTAGCCCAGGAAACTTCTACTATAGGAATACCCTTAGTTTGCCTTCTTGGGGTTTGCAACTCTGGATGTCTCTTAATTGCAAATTCTTCTCTCTCTCTCTTCCCCACTCCCCCAACCCCCACCCCTTTTCCCTTTTTTTCTATTATATCCATATGGCTAAATAAGACACTTGGTCTTTTCCTCACCCATCCAGTTTTATGGCTGGAAAAATAACATGGCCTAGAAAATCGACACAAAATCAATCAAGATGGTAAACTATAAGGTAGTCAAAAGTAAAGAACTTCACTTGGTCAACACAGAAACTGAAATAAGTAGTCCTTGTGAAGCTAGGTTAACAAATGGCAATTCAGCTAAAAGCTCTTTTGTTGAGCTTGAAAATTCTTGACTAAGGGGTAGGAGTCATAAAGTGCTTTATGAGTCATGAGAAGGTCAAAGATCACCTTTCAACTTTTCAAACTAGCCCTGGCTACTTGTGGTAGCTTTTCTTTTTTTCCTCCACACACCCGCCCCCACCCACCAGTTTCATCGTCTATGTCCACTTCACAGTGTATCTGTAATGAATTTGGATCCAGTTCAAAGAATACATAGAAAATCTTCAGCTCCCAAAGCAGGCTGCTCTGTAGGAGGGAGAGAGTAAAGAAAACACCCTGGGGCAGTTCTTTATTTCCAAAAGATTAAAAATAATTAAACATTAAGATATTCAACATGGATTATTGCAGACAGTGATGAATGGCTCTTCTCCCCCTAATGATGCCCTCCTCTAAGCTAATCTTACCCAACCTCATTTCAAAGAAAATGTTGGTTAACACTTTATTTGTTTCATTCCATGTACTCTTAAGTAAATCAGGGTTATAATGGCCCTGAATTCATAACCATCAACTGTCTCCCTCTTTGCCTTCTTGGAATAACTGAATGTGAAAGAAAGGATATATTTTCAGAGGCATTAGTACTTATCTGAGAATTATCTATCTACTCAAGTCAGTAAAGCAAAGGCCAGCCACTATGCCACTGTTGGAAGCCAGAGGTCAGAGCATGAGTCTCTCCCAGGCAGTATATCTAGCACTGTCTCCACCACAAAATAGGCACTCAAGAAGTATTGGCTGCCTGTAGAAACAACTTATTTCCTCTTTCAAAGTGGGAAAGTGAATCCTGTTCATAGGGACAAAGACTAAGATAAAGCAGAGGCAATATTGTTGCTACTGCTCCCATGAGATTACTCAGATTTCATAGGAGCTTGTACATTTATTCAACAAGCATTTACTGAACTCCTACTATGTGCCAGACTCTGGATTCCATTGTTCTAGTGGCAGTAGCAGCAAACTGTAAATAAATAATTATTCCATTAGATAGTAAATAGCAGTTTTGTCTCACTTAGATAGTGCTTAGAATATTGAGGTACTCCAGAAATACTAGTTGGATGGATAATAATACTAAAACAACAACACCTACAGATTATTTAGAGCATGACACCTCCAAAACTCATGACCTTTAATTTTAATGCAGTAGTCTCTTGGAAGCCCAAGGCATTTTGAAGGAATGGTGAGTATCCTTGGGTCATTTAATTTCAACTGTAGAAATGCAACAAAAGCATGAATCTTAGCCCTATGCCTTTCTTTCTCTTAAGGTGGCCATGCAGATAACTTTTTGCACTGGGAAAGTCAGGAGGTTTATTTGAAAGATGGCAATTTACCAAAACCATATAGAAGTTTTCCTAAGTTCATGATAAATTTCATTTGAAATAAACCTTGATCCTTGACTTAATGATGAGATTAACATTAAACAAACTTTCACTGCATATTTTATGCTATTTCCCTAACTTATCGGCTTCCAATTTGAATTTCCCAGCATGAAGAAACTTAGGTTTTATTCCACAGCCCCACCAGTGGAGCTGCAAAAATAGGGGTTCATCCTTAATCAAATCTACTTGGTTACATCTTCCTTTATTCACTCAAGCTAGAAGTTTTCCATTTGGGTAATTGTGATTTCCCTTTCTACCTTGTAGGAATAGAGAAAGTCCTTGCAATGATGGGCTCAAAAAGGCTGAATGGCCACAGTGTATGTAAGTTAAACACACACACACACACACACACACACACACTCTCTTCTATCCTGTTCAGTTGCTATCAAAAAGCAACTAAATGCAGACTCCATGTAAGTTGGAGCTGGGCCCCTGAGCATCCCATCCGGAAATTAATTCCCTGACCCTCTGACTAAAGTCCCTGTCCCTACATAAGCAAGAAGCTGATCCTACAACCCAAGGAACACTCTGAGGAGCAAAAGAAAGATCTACTCCAACAGCTATAGCAAAGACTCCCATGGAACTGTCTTCTTAATATCTAAGAAGCACTAGGGCAAGTGTCTGTTGAGAATATTATCAGTACTTTCATTGATCACACAAACCAGATTTTGTAAAGGATCAAGCTTCCATAAAAAGTAATCTTTGTATGTCTACCCAAGTGCCTACTTTATTGGCTGCTACCAGTGCTTACCCAATTTTTGGAATTCAGTAGGTGGGTCAATAAGGGAAAATGAATACTTCTATAACAAACAACCCCAAATTGCAATGGCTTAACATAATCAATGTTTAATTCCCACTCATGCCACTGTCTATGAAGGTTGGATGACTCTCCTGAGTAGTTCTCCTACATATGATGACTCAGGGATCGAGGCTCCTTATAGCCTGTGTCACTATCATTCCAGCATATGAACTCCTTATCTACAAGGAAGGAGAAGAAAGACCAAAGAAAATCACCTAGATAAATTTACGTGAGACTTGGAAGTAGCATATATCACGTTTTGTCCCCATTTCATTGGCCAGTACCCAGCAAATATCTCCAACCTAACTGCAAGGAAGGGTAGGAAATTTAGATTTCCAGTGTGCCTAGCAAGATGAAAGGAACTGGTGAGCATTTCCTTAGTCTCTGCGATCAGGTTTATACCTTAATTAACAGTACATGGAGGCCAGGCATGGTGGCTCATGCCTGTAATCTCAGCACTTCGGGAGGCCGAGGTGGGCAAATCACTTGAGGCCAGCAGTTCAAAACCAGTCTGGCCAACATGGTGAAACCCCTTCTCTACTAAAAATATAAAAATTAACTGGGCGCGGTGGTGCATGCCTGTAATCCCAGCTACTCGGGAGGCTGAGGCAGGAGAATCACTTGAACATGGGAGGTGGAGGTTGCAGTGAGCCAAGATTGCCCCACAGCACTCCAGCCTGGGAGAGAGCAAGACTCCGTCTCAAACAAACAAACAAACTGTACATGGAATAGCAGAAACAGAAATATTGTAACATGTTAAAGAAAAGATCATCCTATGTAATGTTTCCTGTAGTATACTAGCAGAATAAAAATAAAAAAGAGGGAGGGTAGTTTAGTGGTTAGGAGTAAGCATTCAGGAATCACCCTGACTCAGTTCACGTCATGGCTCTATCACTTATTAGACATGTGATATTGGGAAAATTGTCCCATTTCTTTTTGTGTCAGATTTATCTGTGAAATGGAGATAACAGAATCTACCTCATAGGAACTTATTATAAGGATTCCACAAAATAAAATCTTTGAAGCACTGGTACTCTGGAAGTAGAAAGAGAGGGCACTAAGGGGGGTTTGGAAGGACCCAGCCTCTGGGATGACATGAGATAGGAGGTGCTAGTACATACATGGCAGGGGAAAGGGGTATTAGGAAAGCATCCTCAACTTGACCCAGGAATTTCCTGGATTTCCAATAACACAGGCCTGTCAAGTCAACAGTGTCAACCCAACTTGTAAAATATGAAATTGCTTTCTTCAGAAGCAAGCAGAAGTGCACTCTTGTACGGATGCAGTAATGTCTCATGCACCTCAAGGACAGGGAGGAAACTGAATCTCAGAACTACTGAACCTAGGGACTAGAGCCCATTAGGGAACCAGAGAGTCTCTTCTTTCCTTCTCCTATCTTTGCTTCTCTCTTCACATTTGATTCATTTTTTTTTTTCCTTTCTGCAACTGACCTTCTTTGCTTTGTCATGGTAGAAAATGGTCACTACCAATATTTACATCTATTTTATAGAGGAGGAAAACCAAACCAAACTGGAACTTACACAAATTCCAAGTTCCTATGGGAGGATCTGATTGGCCAAGCTTGGTCAGGTGCCACCCTGGGTCCATTCAACTTTGGCCAGGCAGGCAGGTTTATGTCCTAGGAACGTGACTTATACAGTAATCTTGTATATCAGGACGGGATGTGATATTTCTCAAAAGACAGACTGGGTAGACCCTTTCTTCAGGTTTGTGATCACATGCTGCCTTCTGACATCTTTTTGTATTGTTATTTCCATGATTTTTTACCTTAGTTTTTTGAGTGCTTTTATATTTTTTCTCTGCAATTAGGTTATAAGTAACTTAAAGATAAGAACTGTGTGCTACAATTTTTCTTTTTCTTTTTGTTTGTTTCTTTGTTTTTGAGACAGAATCTTGCTCTGCAGTGGAGGGATCTCAGCTCACTGAAACCTCCACCTCCTGGGTTCAAGTGATTCTCTTGCCTCAGCCTCCCCAGTAGCTGGGACTACAGGCGCCCACCACCACACTCAGCTAAGTTTTGTATTTTCAGTAGAGACAGGGTTTTACCATGTTGGCCAGGATGGTCTCAATCTCTTGATCTCATGATCCGCCCACCTTGGCCTCCCAAACTGCTAGAATTACAGGCATGAGCCACTGCACCTGACTGTGCTACAATTTTTCTATTCCACCTAGTATAATGCCCTATACTAGATAGAAGAAAAGTTATTGAAGGAATAAATGATTGATCCCAGGGGAGTGACTTGCCAAATCAACAGCTTTAAGGGTTAGTGTAACGCCTATGGATGTCTGACTTCCTTAAAGAAAGTGGTGGTGTCATAAAGAGACGGGGCAGAAGAGAATCTGACACTTCCCAGCTGATTTTTTTTTTAGCCCTCCTTGCAAATGACTGTTTTGAGTCCCTAAAAACTACTAACTACTGCCACTAACTACTAATTACTTTTGCTCATCAGTCCTTGATATTGGCAACTTCACTGAACACTTTGACACTTACTTCTTGTCATCCCTCACTCCTAAAACTGAACTTCAACTGTAAACCGTAAAAAGAGTATTTCTTTTACCTGCATGTCACCATTATGGATACATGTAGTAATAAAACTTATGGCTCACTTAGTGCATTTGTTGCTATAGCACTCACTTCTTATCTCTTCAATCCTCCTTGCTGCTAATTCATTCATTCACTCACTCATTAACTGTCTGAGCATCTCCCATGCACACTGGGTATTCAGCAGTGGTTAAACCCATTGCCTCCCTCAAGGAGCTTACAATTACAAGAAGCAAACAAGTCAGCAGGCAGTTACTGAGAAATATCCACCTTTTCCACATTTGTGGTTCTGCAGACATCATCTGGGAAAAGAAGAAATTTACAAAAAAAAAAAAAAAAAAATCCTTTCCTTCCATAACGTCTAAGTAAAGAGAATCATTTGGAAGGCTACAAGTATGTCATGGTAAAAATGTGTACCTAATTTAACGAATGCAATTTTATGCATTCTCTATTTGTGGTAACCACAGTCTATATTTCTTTCCATCTGTTTTCAAGTTGAAGTGTGACCACTGCTAAAGAGAAGGCCCACTTCTTTTTTGTTCTTTCTAGTCTTTTTCCTCCATTTGATTTACTCTCATTGACCCAGAGTTCACTTCCCAAAGGGCATATTAATGAAAGTGGGCTCCCCATAGGACTGGGGAGTGGTGAGCATGGCAATGAGAGATAACAGCAGTCTCAGAGGTTAGCAAAAGAGGGATGCACAATTAATTCCACTCCCTTCCCTCATTACAGTGAAAAGTCTGAACACCTTGGAGAATACCACTTGTGGAGGAGAGAAGCTGGCCCTTTACCTTGGCTATTAGCACTTGTTCCTATACCATCATTGAGAGAAAGAGAAGTAAATTACTAATTCTGTTTGCTCCCTCCACCCCCAATAATTGATAAGAGATCTCTTTGGAAACTCAACATGATACAGCTAGATTCAGGTTAAAGATAGAGGTAGGTGTCAACCTTTTTCCTACAAATCTATGCAAATACTCTATTGCCCCATCCCTTCTTTAAAATGTAACTGGAAGACACACCAACCAACCAAAAAACAATACAACACCCTAAGTGCAAATGGAACAAAGACTTTTGGTGTTAGTTAGATGAAGAATTCCAGCTTGAGGGGTTTTCAAGCTTCTTGCTGGACTTCGAGATCTCCTAGTGCATATAAGCACAAACTCTGGTTTTTGCAGTAACTTAGGGATCTCAGAAGGCTGCAGAATTAGCAGGCCTTGCGTGAGAATGTTGTTCCATTATTTACTCACAGTAGTCACATAGAAGCCCACAGGAGCTGTCAAGGCCAGCATTAGACCGAGCTTGCAAGCAGAACTATTCTTTCTTACATCTTCTTCAGAGGCCATTTCTAAAGAAAGCATCACCACATATTTAAAATATGATGGGCTTGGTCTGACTTCATTTTGGGTGGTGCAAAACTATGTCCATTTTTTTCCAACTTGGGAAAATTATAGTATTGGCATTGCAGTTAACCCTGGGAGCCTCGCTGTTTACTTCCCTCCCACATTTATAGATTGTTCCTTTCATACTTAGTTTCCTCTTCCAAAGAAGCATGGATTCATTGTTCCACCATTATACTATTCAGTTTCTGCCAGTTAAGTGGTAACAAATTTCAGCTGTTTCAGTAATGGCTCTTTTCTTTTTAACTTGTAGAGCCATATACCACAATTCTGAGGTTGATCATCATCGGATTACAGCTGGGATTTGTCTGGTCTGGACTTAGGTGTCAAATACATGGAGAATAAAGAGCGGCAATAGCCAAGGGCATTTGTGACATCTTTGTACACTTCTAAACCTCAGTAACTTAGGTTGTAACTCTGTTAGAAATAATCTGCAAGTGGTTTTCAGAAAAATATTTATTAAATTTTAAGCAACTACATTTGCTAAGTTTAAGACAAGCATACATGATGTGCTTTTTTCCCCAGAATCTATGACAAATAACAAAGGATGCCATAGATGACAAGGTAAACTTCTGTCCTATCATTAGCAAGACTAAAGTCCATATCTGTTGTGAGAAAAGAATGTTATTTGTGTTTAAGTGCCATTTATAACTTGTTTCTTTCATACTTGCAGCCAAAGTTGCAAAACTTTGAAAGTTAAATGTTTAAAAGCTGCTCAAGGATTTTATAACTTCTGAATTTTAGAAGAGTATGTACTTTTTTCACAGTTACATTTAAGATATCACTTAAAAAAATAAAAAAGGACATGTAAAAGGAGTTCTTCATATACCCCAGGTAAGGTAAAGGTCATTTAATGGCTGGGGACACTGAGTCAGAGGTCTCAGTGGACAATTATCTCTGTTTTCCTTTGAGACTCTGTTTCTGGCATTGTCCTGGCCTTCCCAGCATCTCTACTATCAAGCCTGGGGACAAGTCCTACAATTCAGGAATTAGTTTTTTGGCCACCAAACACCTAGACCTATTCTGTATACCATCTGGACCTCAGTTGAACAGCATTCAGGGGAAGCTTTTGAAAATGGGAAATGAATGTTGCTTTGTCTGTTCTAAGTCAAAGAACTGAAGAGACCGGGTGCAGTGTCTCATGCCTGCAACCCCAGCACTTTGGGAGGCCAGGGCGGGCAGATCATGAGGTCAGGTGATCAAGGCCATCCTGGCTAATATAGTGAAACCCCGTTTCTACTAAAACTACAAAAAATTAGCTGGGTGTGGTGGCACGCATCTGTAGTCCCAACTAGTCAGGAGGCGTAGGCAGGAGAATTGCTTGAACCCGGGAGGTGGAGATCGCAGTGAGCTGAAATCATGACACTGCACTCCAGCCTGTGTGACAGAGCGAGACTCCATCTCAAAAAAAAAAAAAAATCTGAAGAGGCCACCTTCATCAGAGGGTAAGAGTCTCCCTGCAGGAATGATGCACCCTAACCCCAGGGGGCATTTACTCTTTGATGCTGTCTGGATCTCCTGCCCGAGGTATAGATGAGGACACAACCACATTCCAGCTCACTCTACAGGTCCCTGAATTCCCTTTTGAGTGGTTCCTCATACACTCAGTGACTGATATTAGACAGACCTGAGTTCTAATTGCAATGCTGCCACTTACTAGCTGTGTGACCTTATGCAGATCCCTTCTTTCTGAGCCTCTGTTCCCTTATCGGTAAATGAGGATGATAACAATGGCACTTAACTCATGGAGTTATTGCAAGGATTATTGAGATGATACATAGAAAGTACTTTGTACAGCATCTAGCATACAATAGAAGCCCAACAATCGTCAGCAGTTATTATAGTAATCAATATGCATCTGGGAAAGAGTCCATTTACTTTGCAGGAGAAATCATTAAAGTCATAGATTCCCTCATTTTGACACAAAACACCTAGGGATGTTGTGAATGGCAAAGTATTTGTCAGGACTAAAATTCGCTTCTATGATTGAACTTAGATTGAATTCGCTTCTTTGATTGATTCCTGAACTGAGAAACAAACCCTCAGTGCACGTAGGGTTGGAATATTGCAGCTTTCTGATTCAAAGCAAATGTCCTCAAGATCAAGGTAGCTTGGAAATCTAATTGTTCTCTCCTATGAGACCCTCATCAGCTCTTCCTCTGAAAGGGCTTTTGACTCCATTCCTTCACCTTCCTCACTGCCTTCATAGACGTGTGATGGTCTCTTCCTCATCTCCTTGACTGACGGACAGCTCTACCTCCAGGCAGCTGAGAAGAAAATACTCAATGGACTCAAGAATATAGCAATTTGAAAATTCACATTTAAAATTTTTCATTGCTGAGATTTTTTTTGGTCAAAATACTCACTGCGTTTGTTATTTCAAATAACTGTGAAATAACAAAGGAGGAAAGAGATTTGTGTGTTTGTCAAAAGATGGGAGAGTAGGTTAAGAAAGGACTAGAAGCTCTGCCTTAGCAGACACACAGGTCTATCACTAAACTGCCTTGTCAGACTCATCTGTTGAAATTTCCTCTACGCAGCCCATCATCAGCCTCACTGAATTATGAATTGCGTGGCTGGCCCAGCCCTACTCTTTTCATCCTTTCTGCCTTTACAACCTTAGTTGCAACTATCTCTGGAATGATCTGCCTTTAGCCCCCTATCCAATTATAAAACCTCGATTCAAATATCATCTCACAAGAGGAATAAATTTGTGGACAGAAGAGTCTGGGTTTGAATACTGGCTCTGCTTTTTCCTGGTTCTTTGGCCTTGAGCAATAACTTTCAGTTTTCTCATCTGTATGGAGTCTGAAGAGCTCAAGCTCCATGTTGCTGGGAGTGAAAATCTAGGCACTTAACATAAATTTCTGACTTGATTGCCTTTACCCTGTCCCTCTCCGAATCAGTGTAGGGGCTATTTAGTTTGTTGCTGTTGTTGTTGTTGTTTCTAACAGATTCTCCCTCTGCAACCATTGTTGGGAACTTCTAAGGGAGATTGTTGAACAGACTCTAAGTCCAGACCCGGCTCATCCACAAAGTTCACTTGGAATCTGGGATCTTTCCCTTATTGTTACTGCTACCATTATTTCAGTCACCTGAAAGCAACTGACTTTCATTGCCAGTTAGAGCAACTGTCTGCCAGTCAGGAGAAAATTCTACTACCATCCTTGTCGCCATCTGGTTCCTCCATGCTCAGGCCTTTGGGCAATATCATCACTGTTTCTTAACAGTTCTTTTAGAAACAAAATAGAAAGCTCTCATCTTTCGGTCTGTGAAGGATTGCCTCCAAACAATGCTTATCGAGCTTCAAAGTTTTGCAGCTTTTCTTTTTCTCCAGATTGTGGTTGATTATAAATACCGAGTACACCTGTATGCAAAAATCCCACGTACTCTCTAAGCCTTACACCTTGGTCAAACTTTAACTGAGTCAACTCAGCGGGCCAGACACCTGTTCCCCTTTTGGCAGGTTTCCTCCTAAGGGCTCTCCAACTGTTCCCACCTGAGAGTTCGTTGTTCCCACCTGAGTTTAAGTCCTTCTTACATCTCAGCACTTCAGGGCCTCCTCTGCAAATCAGTGTATGCGAATAGTTGCTTGGGGGTTGCAGGGACAGTATTTTGTCTCTTCTCAACATCAAGCATCACCTACCATCAAGGGAGAATCTATGTAACATGTAAAACTATGGTAATAATGCGTACCTAATGAGGGTCTGGGAATGAGAAATTAGATTATATTAAGTGAGGTAACATATTCAAAGTGCCTGGTGCAGTCGCTAGTACAAATTATAGCTTATGTATTATATAGTCCATATTATAGTGCATTAGCTAGTACGTATTATAGTTTATTCTTGGGCAGATCCAAACAACCCGTTTCCTGAACTTCACAGTCAAAGAGCTCACTTCTCTGTGCTCCCACAGGAATTAGTAGGTTTCTCTGGCCCTGATCATATTGTGTGTAATGTATCTCTCTCTGTTACAGAGGCCCATGTCCTCTCATTTCTGTATTCTTACCACTCTCCCTACCCTTGGCTCAGCACAGTGCCTGCTATATCACAGTCCCTTAGGAAACTCTGGAGTGAATGAGTTGAGAAAAATAAGCCAAAAACAACTAAATTCCAATTTTTCTTAGAAAATAACAATGTCAGCACATCTTTAGAAGCCTGTGCGATCTTTCCCAGCTATCTTGTAAGTGATTCCAGGTGAAGGTGTTTAATTATTTTTGAGTCTCTATTACTAAGCCCCAGCGTCCTATACAAGGTACACTCAATGGCTGTTTGTTGATGATGATAATTAAGTTAATGCTTCCTCAACTGTCTAACCCATGACACCATTCTAGGCATTATCATTAACCTAAATCCCTAGACACCTAGCCCTCAAATAAACAAACACAAATGTCTGCAGCACCTTATTGCTGACCCCACCAAATGGCAGTGAAGAGTATGTGGACCTGCGGTCTGGCTTGCAGGTGAATCTCCTCTCCCACTCTGTTTCCCCAGGGAACTGTATTAGCCCAGAGCCTAAAGGAGGCCTTGGTTCCCAACTTAACCCTCCATGACATGAATGCTTTCAACATGGGAATCCAGGCAGCCATATGGAACCAGCGGCTACAAGAGAACTTGAGAGGCACCCAGCCAGTGCATCCCACACCTGGATCAGCAGGATTGCCTGAGAAGTGTACTAAAACAAACTTAGACTCTCGCCCCCACCTCTTCCCTCTAGGCTTTAGTTCAGTAGTCAGAACATGGGCCCAGGAGTCTGCCTTTTTTTTTAATTGATATGGAGTCTTGCTCTGTCGCTCAGGCTGGAATGCGGTAGTACAATCTCAGCTCACTGCAACCTCTCTGCCTCCCAGGTTCAAGCGATTCTCCTGCCTCAGCCTCCTTAGTACTGGGATTACAGGTGTGTGCCACCATGCCTGGCTAATTTTTGAATTTTTAGTAGAGATGGGGTTTTACCATGTTGGCCAGGCTGGTCTCAAACTCCTGACCTCAAGTGACCCACCCGCCTCAGCCTCCCAAACTGCTGGGATTACAGGTGTGAGCCACTGCACCCAGCTGCATGTGCCTTTTTCAAAAACTCCCCAGGTAGTTCTGATACAGATCGGAATCTAGTGGGTAGACTGGCCTTTGGAAACTTTGACCTGGGTCATCCATCAGGGCTCAGTTAAGACTTTTCTAAACGGATTGGTCTATTGTGTTACAGGGGATGTGGAACCAAGGAAGCGGGAAGGACACCCAAGGGAGTGGTGAGGCAGCACTCTTAGGAATGGGATCTGTTGGTGGGAGGGGGATCTGATAGGCAGAGATGAGTGGGGTTGAGGAACACAGAAGGTGAAGGTGAGAGCACACCCCTTACCACTGAATTCAAGAAACTCGGGAGGACTGTGAGGTATGACGTGAATAATGACGGAAAAGGTGACTGCAGAAACAAGGCTTTGGGGAGAAAGGATGGCGGCGGGGGGCGGGGGGGGCCGGTGCAGGCAGGAAGTCTGAGGAAGCTACAGAGCAATTCAGGAAAGGCTGCTGCGGAGGTTCAGCCTTGGGGATTTCCAATGTGCACGGGAGGAGGGACTTCCCAGCCAGGGTAAGTAGTTCCTGCCTGAATCCACGGGGTCCTCGCTGGGTGCTTTCTTGTTTCAATAGGAAAGTTATGACTATCACCAGGAGGCAGAAAAAGTGAGGTGGCACAGGTGCAGTATCGGCCACCTTGGACACTTAACTCTGAGAGTGCAGGAATAGTTCGAGTTAATTTAAACAAAAGCAAAATAAGAGAATGCAACTCAGAATGTCTATTAACAGGAAAGAGATTTGATGCTGATGGATGTTTGCCATGGTTTCGTTAGATGTTTTTACAGAAGTGGAGGAAAAAATACCAAAGCCAAATTGTACCTAGGCCTTTGATTCTGCACAGAGGGCTGGAGTGAAGCCCTGAAGGTACTGGCCATGCCAGATGGGTGTTCTCCAAATGGGGCAAAAAGCAAGGACTCAGGTTTGGGCAAAAGTAGTCTCCTGACACAATGGAGTCTTCATAGGGATGGGCAAAGCTCAGTTCCAGGCTGTAGAAAAGAGAAAGGAGCTGGGAATATTTCTAGAGAGAGGAAGAAGACTCATGACATTCTACTCCAAACTCTGTGATGGTCCACTGGACTGCACAGCCCCTCTTTGACCTCTTGCCAGGGCATGTGGGAACCTCTGGGTGTCTGTGTGCCCTGCCCAGGCCATGAGGAATTGGGGATGCCACAGCAGGCCCATCAGCAGGAGTGCACCAACACTCTGAGTCCCAAAATACACTGAGTGTGGCACTGAGCTGAATGTGGGACTTCCCTAGAGACTTAGAGCCACACACGGCCATGCTACTAGAAGGAGGCCACTAACCCTGATAACCTCCGGGTTGCTTTTACAGAACTGAATGTTTCACAGCTCCCCCATCCCAAACACCCTTTGGGGATTAGTCCTGGGGTATACACTGGTTACCTCCTTCTTTCTTTCCTTCTAACAGAACCCCAATTTTATTCAGGTATTCCCCCACTGTTTAACACAGCCCATGTACCTGCAAAAAGCTGACCTTACTCCCAGCCCCAGGAGTGGCTGGGTATAAGAAAAGTCTTATTTTCCTTGTCTTTTTGTTCAGGAATGGTCATGTGACCTAATTCCAGCCAGAGACACATGAGGGGAAATCATCTGAGTACTTTTGGAGAAACTTGCCGCTCTTCCAAGAAAGATCTGCAGAAAGGCATATTCTCCCTCCTTCCTCTGCAGCACTGCCATGTCTGGTATATTTCCAGAACTTCTGCAGCCATCTTGCTACCGGCATGAGGATGAAGCCAACATTCAAAGTGGGAGAAAGGAAAGATAGTAAGAGGATGGGCCTTTTAAGATATTGCTGAGCAATTGAATCAACTAACTCTGAAGTCCACTCCACTCCTGGATTTTCAATTACCTGAAATAATACACTTCTTTATTGTTTAAGTCAAGCCAGAGTTTCTTCTACTTGTAGTCAAAAGTGTTCTAATTGTTAAAATTCCCAACAGGAAGGGGAAGCATCTGAAGAGATCTTTTTCATTCATTTCTCCAAACCCTCAATGAATGGAAGAGTGGTTTTCACTTGCTATTTCAGTCTCTTAGGGGTTCTTCCTGAATTGGAATTTGTTCCTCTTTGTATCTCCAGTACTTGCACCATGGTTAGGACTTCTGTTTAGTTGACGTAAATCCGAAAGGAAGAAGTTGTTTGATGCTGTATAATACAGGTAAGGGAAGCAGAGGGAAGGAAAGATTGTGGATGACAACTGTACACAATCAAAGATGAGAATTCTGCACAACTCAAGATGCTGAATGTGCGGGAGAGCCATGACACAGATTCCACAGTGAAAATCCAAGGCACCTTTCAAACCTAATGTCCCAAAATCCAAGGCACCTTTCAAACCTAATGTCCCATTATTTTTTGGGATTCTTTCTATGAAGCTATGCTGTCCTATATGGTAGCCACCAGAAATCAGCCACTTGTCCCAGCCACTAGCCATAGATGGCTATTTATATTTTCAATTAAAATTAAATAAAACTTAAAATTTAGCTCTGCAGTCACACTAGCCATACTTCAATTCTCAGGAGCCACGTGTAGCTACCATATTGGACAGGATAAATAGAGAACATTTCTATTGCTGCATAAAGTTTATTGGGCAGCACTGTTACAGAGGCACCTCTTTATTCAAAGAGAAATTGTAACTAGAAGAACCAATCCCAGGCTTAGGAATCATAAAAGATGAATGTATAGTGGCAAGGACACAATTTCATAGTGAGTCTTGGGTTTGAGTCCTGGCTTTTCCATTTACCTAAACTCTGTGACCCTTAATTTCTTTATAAAGTGAGGCAAATAAATTGTATTTATTTTGGAGGAGTATTCTGAGGACTACAGTGATATATATGAAATAATTAAGGAAGATTCTTATCACATTGTAGATGCTCAATGACATTAAGTGCTATCCCTGGTTTCCTTCCTTGGGGATGAGTTATGCAAAATTTTGCTATGTCCATACAATCTTCTACACCTATGATAGTCTAAGTGTGGTTCACAGACTTGTAGCTTCAGCATCACCTGGGAATTAGAAAAGCAGGATCTCAGACTCCACCCCAAAGCTATTAAAGCAGAACTTACATTTTAACAAGACCCCAGGTGATTTGTATACACATTACAGGTCGAGAAGCACTTATTTATTCAACATGATGATCAAAAATTCAAAATAAGTAAACTATGTGACGTACCAAAAATGATTTTGATAGTGGACTATGGAAGTCTAACCATATCTGAGATGCCTCAGTTTGAAGATGGTGGCTGAGCCTGGCAATGATGGGACCTGGGTCAAGAAGGAGCACCAGGACAGAGACCTCTTGCATCATTCCAGCAAGATATCTCTACAAGAAGTGGAAGCTCTTGCCTCCCAGGATGGGGGAATCTGGTGCATCCCCAAATCCTCCCAGGAGATAAGCCATTGCTGCATAGCAAATTACCCCCAAAAGTTAATGGCTTAAACAATAATAAGTTCCTTCAGTAAGAAATTCAGACAGGGCACTGGACCTGAGTCCTCAGCTGGAAGACTTGCAAGTTGAGGGCTGGAAGGGCTGGAGTTATCTGAAGGCTCATTTAATCACATGTGTGGCCACTGATGCTTGCTGTCATTTGGGGGCCTAGTTAGCACTGCCAGCTGGAACACCCACCCATGGCCTCGCCTTGTGGCCTAGCCTTCCTCAGATCATGGTGGTTGGGCTCCAAGGACAAGCATTGAGAAAGGGAGAAAGAAAGAGAAACAGAAGAGAGAAAAAAGGGGAGAGAGGGAGAAGAATGGAGAGAGAGAAGAAAGGGAGAGAGAAAAGGAGAGAGGATAAGAGAGAGAGACAACCAAATTGTAGCCATATTGCATTCCATGACCTAGCCTTGGCAGTCATGCAGCATCATTTCTTCCATCTTCCATTGGCCAAGACAGTTACAAAGTTCTGCTTAGGTTGAGAAGAAGAAAACATAGACCCAACCTCTCAATAAAGGTGGGTGAATGTCATATTGTAAAAACATTATGTGGAAAGAGATATTTTTGTGATGGCCATATAATTGTGGCTACCTTTGGAAAATCAAATCTACCACACAAATATTCTTTTGAGTTCAAGTTATTCCAGATCTGAAGTTGCTACTCCCACCACTATCACTATTAACAACTTCTTACTTACTGTCTTCCACGTGCAGGGCATCATATTCTGATTCATATTTATTTAACAGCAAGAATGCAGGGAATTCATCTCCCTTTGGTGTACCATGTTCTTGGGAATTCTTACAATTTTTTTCCAGAAAAAATAGCTTCAAAGCTAGTTTCACTTTTCATTCTATTTTGTTCTTTTGCATTATTTCATTACAGTCAAACTCTTTGAATGTGACATCAAAGGACTTTGGGAATAAGTGAATAGGTAAAGATAGTGGCTCATTCACTGGTACTAAGTCCCCAAACAGATTTTTGGTTGCTCAACAGCTTGAGATTCATTGCTAATAGCGAATTAAATAATTACAACAAAATGTGTCCATGCATTAAAATTTCTGATTTCTACTTTTGGTAGATATCTAACTACCTTACATTTTCAGACTAAAACATTCCTCTGTGCATTTTCATCTTTATAGTAAAACTTTCTTGGCAAGATTGATCTCAATCTGTTTGGTGGTTCTTATATTAGAGCAGAATCAAGAAAGGGGGAAGAAGAGATATAGTTTTCTACATATGACAAAATAAAAAATACTAGTGTTTGTTTCTCATTAAAAAAAAAAAAGTCAGAGGCAAAAACTACAATTGGATCTGGCCTATAGCCACTCATGCTAAATAATGAAGGAAGGGAAGCATAAGGCAACCGGATATAGACTTGGCACAGACTTGTAGGTTTCTAATTTTGTAGAATCTTCTGTGTTCCCTTTCACCAGAAAGTCACATTCTAGCTTTGTGTGGTTAGATGCTTTGCCCCTGTGATAGTCTTTTCTCCCCACCCACCTCCTAACTGCTGTTAACATCTCAATGTTCTCATTATTTCCTTCTCCCAGAAACTTCACACATGCTAGTTCACTGCATGTGTACACAGTCACACACACACACACACACAGCTTATACACAGTCATTCACGCACACATACACCATCACTCCTAAGCACATACACATATTCTCATGTTAACCTAGCACAATCCACTTCCTGACTCTGAACACCTGTGCATCTACTTGGCCATCTCTTCCTTCCCTTGAACAACCCAGCTTCACCCCTAAGCAGGAGGAAAACCTTTCATTTTGGGGGACCTATATAATAATAGTGACATTCACATTCAAGACAATCCCAAAACTCAGAGTCCTGACTTTTCCAGTGTCAGAGTATATGACTCCACTCCATTCTTTTCACTAATCAAGATTATCAGGAAGCAATTAAGAGTGAAATCTGCATAAGGTTAACCTTGAATTTGTTTTAGTTTCTTTTTAATTTCACAAAATTCTATAAGTGTTTTGAATTGAATTGTGCTCCTTAGAAAGATATGTTGAAGTCCTAACCCCCCATACCTGGGAATGTGATCTTACTTGGAATTACAGCCTTTGTAGATGTAATCAAGTTAAGATGAAGTTATTTAAGTAGGGCCTAAACCAGTATGGCTGGTCTTCTTATAAGAAGGGGAGAAGACACACAGGCAGGGAAAACATGACATTACAGTGGAGGCAAAGACTTAAAGGGATGCAACTACAAGCCAAGGAATACCCAGGATTGCCAGTGACCACCAGAAGGCAGGCAGCAGCAAGGAAGGATCCCACTCAGGGTTTCTCAGAGGGAACATAACCCTGATGACATCTTGATTTCAGACTTACAGATTCCAGAACTATGAGAGAATAAATGTCTACTGTTTTAAGCCACCTAGTTTATGGTACGTTTTTATGGCAGCCGTAGAAAACAACTGCAGTATAAATATACTCCTCCTAGTGAACCTCATGACTGATGAGAAACAAAAATGGAATGTTAGCAAGGGCAAGAGTCGAGAGAAATCATGGGGGCCAGGCTGGGCGCCTGATGGCTGGTCCTCTGTCCATCTAGACCTCCTGAAGTCTGCAGTGTGCAACTAGTTTAGAGACCATATTTGCTTCAGCTCTTCCAGGAAATTTAAGGTTCAGCTATGACGATCTGTTGCTTATAAAAATATAAATGCTTATGCCTCTGCTCATTTGCATGTATATTAAAGTCTTTGATATAGCTGTGTATGTTTTGCATGTTTCTTGTTGAACACTAGTCCATAGAATGTTTTCCTGGTTATAGTGAATTTCCTGTTTTTGATATCAGCATGGCAATTGCTATAGTTGGTGGTATACCTTGGGTATGCTGGTACTACCCCTTTATGTGAACTGGGTGATAAAGATCCACACCAGAAAGAAAAAGACTTCTTAGAAAGACCTAGTCAGCGAGCAGAAAAGCAGCTTCCAAATGAGAAATGATAATATACATTAAAAGAGAAGGGAACAGAAGAAAGTTCTTATTAATTGTATTAACTATACTTACATGCCAAGTATTTCACATATGTATTGCTGTCTAGTCCTAACAGTATCCTTAGGCATAGATGTCATGCTCATTGTGGGGATGAAATTGAGGCTTGGAGAGCTTAATTGATCTGCTCAGTCACACAGCTAGTAAATGGGAGAGCCAGGATTTCAATCCAGTTATGCCTGTCTCTTACTCCAATTTGTAGTGGAAACTCAGTAACTATTAGGTCACCCTTGAGAAGAACTGTTCAGACTTATCAGAATCATGGAAGGAAGCTGGATTCTTTGATTACCAACCTGAAATTGTAAGTAGTCACGTCTTTTTACATTGCATATAATGGCAGTCTTACTTTGATACTTAAGAAGGCTATACCAGTATGCATTGTTGACACATTCTTCTATTGAAAGCTAAGATTTAGGAAATTACAATGGCAATCTTATCACCTTCTTTCACAGTAATGGAACCCAAATTTCTAGCTGGGCTCATGGCCATGTTTCTTGGTTTTCTTTGCAACTAGATGTGTCCATATCACTAATTTCTGACCACTGGGAAATAGAGGGGAGTGTCATGCAGGTTCAGTAACTTTCCTAAAAGAAAGCTGAAGCATACCCTTTGCCCCTTTCCTCTCCATCCCTTCCTTCATTATGTTACTGGTAACTTGGATGTGATGACTTGAGCTCTAACCACCATATTGCATGACAAAGGTCTTACTCTAAAGATAGCAGAGCAGCAAGTTGAAGAGCCCAAGTCTCTGAGGACTTTGTGAGGCAGAGTTGTTATTTCAGTCCTGGACTGCCCACCTTCGACTTGCACACAACAGAAAAATAAACTAACTTGTTTAAGCTACTAGAACTGGGGCCTTTGTTACTTGCAGCCAATGCTAATTCTAACCGATACAGGTTTATCATAGAGGCACTCAGCTAATAGCAGAAGATAGAACAGGGATTGCCATGTTTGAGCAGCTTCCCATATTTTGGTTTCTGTCCCTTTAAAACACACACACACACACACACACAGACGTCTCTGTGTTTTTAGTTGTGTTTTCATAGACTCATCCTCCTCTTCAAAAAGTCTAAAACCCTCAAGTGAAGGACTGGGCACCCAATTCCCATCTTTCCCCAATAAACTCAATAATACTTAAGTTTTGTTTTTCTTCATTCTTTCACTTTATTTTTCTCAGTCACTATTACTTTTACTTGTACATGCTCTTAATTTGGTTTGTCAAACTCTTCTCTCTACCTGCTCTTTCAAAGCCTTCATTATGCTCCACATGTTCAGAGATGATATAATGCAATACTCCACTGCTTACTTTTACCTGCTCCTCATTTTTACTGATGTAAGGCTGACGAATTAGAGGAACAGAAATGAAATGCTCTTAAAAACTCACTGGGAAGGTTTGTCTAACCCTACCTGGTGCGTCTCTTTGTTACAGCTCTGCATTGTCTTTTTTTTTTTTTTTTTTTTGAGACAGTCTTGCTCTGTCACCCAGGCTGGAGTGCAGTATTGTGACCTTGGCTCACTGCAACCTCCGCCTCCTGGGTTCAAGCAATTCTTCTGCCTCAGCCTCCCTAGAAGCAATTCTCCTGCCTCAGCCTTCCTAGAAGCTGGATTATGGGCGCACGCCACCACGCCCAGCTAATTTTTGTATTTTTAGTAGAGATGGGGTTTCACCATGCTGGCCAGGCTGGTCTTGAACTCCTGACCTCAGGTTATCTGCCTGCCTCGGCCTCCCAAAGTGCTGGGGTTACAGGCATGAGGCACTGTGCCCAGCTGTTCTGTCATTTTTGATAAGAATATAAATCCACTGACCAGGAAACCTCCCTACATCTTCCATATGCTGCCAACACCTCATAGGTGTTTAGTAAGCAATTAAATAGTCCCAACAATAAGAGAGAAACCCAAACTCTAAAACTCTAATCTTCACAAAAACCACCATGGCACACATTTACCTATGTAACAAACCTGTATATCCTACACATGTACCCTGGAATTTTAAAATAAAGAAGCAAGTGAAATTAATGTTAATAAAGACTCTATTCAACTACCCCCACAACCAAAAAAAAACCCAAAAAACAAAAACCTCTAATCTTCGTTTATGACGTTTTATAATTCCTCTAAAGCTATTCTTTAATTCATTTGATAGGGGCTGAAGGAAGCTTGCTACTCAAGCAGGAGGTGGCCCAGAGGGGAGAATTAGAGAGATGTTGGGGTGGGGACGATGGTGGAGGATGCATTACATTACACACTCTCAGGGCCACCATTACTACCACCCTGGACTCACACACAACTCACTCTTTACTGTGAACCAAACTTCACACAAACTTCACCTAGAAGTTCCTGTGCAGCATCTCTGCCTCTGTGAGTCCCATAGCAGTGTGGATGGTGGCACCTACAGCACTTGATAGGCAAGGAGAGAGGGGATTCTCCAGAGGTCTTCCCCAAGAGGGAATGGCTTCTAAAAGATGGGCCCCAGAACTTCAGAGAGAGAGAAATTTAGACTTTGTAAAGCCAACTCTTCCAGATATGGGAGTGGACAGGGAAAGGAGGTGTTTCCCTAGAATTGTACTGTTTCCAAGTTTGGTTTAGTCGGTTCTCCACAGCCCACTCTACACAGCCAGAGCGGGCAGAGCCGTGTCTACTCCCTGAAGGTTGCACCTACTGTCATCAACCCCACCCACTTTTCTCACTGAGGAGGCAATAGAGTGAAGTGAGCCTGTAAGCTGCTGGCTCTTCTTGCTCCTACCTCCAAAATGCCCAACAGCAGATGGCCTTCAGGGCCCTGTAGCATGACCCCAGGTTCAGCAAACACATTTCCTCTGTGTCATCAAGGCTTGTCTGGAAGATGAACTCAATAAACTCTTGATGAAATCTGCCAGCCGACTATCAAGATTTGGCTGAGAAATACTTAACTAGCATAAACCAACTGCTACTAACAAAATATTAGATGATGAAAAGTGATGGAAATGAAGGGACTCTGAAGAAATATGAACTAGTGATAGTCAACTAATAGTAATAGCTAACATTTAGTGAGCACTAACTGGGTCAAACATTGTGCTATAAGCTTTGTATATTTTAGATAACAGTCCTTTATCTAATACATATTTTGCAATATTTTTTCCTAGTCATGGTTTGTCTTCTTATTCTCTCGTATTTGCAGAGCAAAAGCTTTTAATTTTAATGGAGTATCAGTTGTTTCTTTCATGGGCAGTGCCTTCAGTGTTGTATCTAAAAAGTCATTGCCAAAACCAAGGTTGTCAGATTTTCTCCTATGTTATCTTCTAGAAGTTTCATAATTGTGTATTTTATGTTTAGGTGTATGATCCATTTTGCATGGCTGTCCAGTTATTCCAGCACCTTTGTTGAAGGTCTGTCTTCTCCATTGTATTGCCTTTGCTCCTTTGTAAAAGATCGGTTGACAATTTTTTTTTTTTTTTTTTTTTTTGAGATGGAGTTTCACTGTTGTTGCCCAGGCTGGAGTGCAATGGCGCGATCTTAACTCACTGCAACCTCTGCCTCCCGGGCTCAAGCAATTCTCCTACCTTAGCCTCCTAAGTAGCTGGGACTACAGGTGCCCGCCACCACGCCTGGCTAACTTTTTGTATTTTTTTTAGTAGAGACAAGATTTTACCATGCTGTTCAGGCTAGTCTTGAACTCCTGATTTAAGGTGATCCACCCACCTCAGCCTCCCAAAGTGTTGGCATCATAGGTGTGAGCCACTGTGCCCAGCCAGTTGACAATATTTATGCGTGTCTATTTCTGTGCTCTTTATTCTGTGCCATTAATCTATTTATCTGTTTTTATTGTTTGTTTGTTTGTTTTTTGTTGTTTGTTTGTTTTTCACTACTACTACTCTGTCTTCATTACTGTAGCTTTATAGTAAGGCTTGAAATAAGATAATTAGGAAATTAGGTAATGTCAGTCCTCTGATTTTGTTCTTCTAAACTTCAATATTGTGTTGGCTATTCTTGGTGTTTTGCTTCTCCATATACACTTTTGTTGTTGTTGTTGTTGTTGTTGTTTGTTTGTTTGTTTTTTTTGAGACGGAGTCTTGCTCTGTGCCCCAGGCTGGAGTGCAGTGGCGCGATCTCGGCTCACTGCAAGCTCCGCCCCCCCTGGGTTCACGCCATTCTCCTGCCTCAGCCTCCCGAGTAGCTGGGACTACAGGCGCCCGCCACCTCGCCCGGCTAATTTTCTTGTATTTTTAGTAGAGACGGGGTTTCACCGTGTTAGCCAGGATGGTCTCGATCTCCTGACCTCGTGATCCACCCGTCTCGGCCTCCCCTCCATATACACTTTAGTATCAGTTTGTCAATGTCCACAAAAAAATTTGCTGGGATTTTGCTGAATCTGTGAATCAAGTTGGGAAGAACTAATACTTGACCATATTGTGTCTTCCTACCCATGAACATGAACTATCTCTCCATTTATTTAGTTGTTCTTTGGTTTCTTTCATCAGAATTTTGTATTTTCCCTCATATAGATATTGTATGTATTTCATTATATTTATACCTATTTCATTTGGGGGAGTGCTAATATAAATGGTATGTTTTTAATTTCGAATTTAACTTGTTCATTGCTGGTATATAGAAGAGCGATTGACCACTCTGCAATCTTGCTCTAATTGCTTATTAGTTGCAGGAGGTTTTGTTTTGTTTTGTTTTGTTTTTGTCAATTCTTTCTGATTTTCTACATATAAAACCATGTCATCGGAGAACTGAGACAGTTTTATATCTTCTTTCCTAATCTGTGTATCTTTTATTTCCTTTTCTTGTCTTATTGCATTAGCTGGAACTTCCAACAAGTTCCAACATGAACTACTGAGAGAGGACATCCTTATCTGTGCCTTTTCTTAGTGGGAGATATTATGCTATATACATGCATATCTCAGAGCATCCTTACAAAAACACTGTGAGATAAGAACTATTCTAATATTCATTTTTTATGTGAGGATACTGAAACCCAAGAAGTCATGCCCAAGGTTACATGGCTTGCAGTAGTAGAGATAAAATTTGAACTCACATATTCTGCCCCCAGAGCCTGGTTTCCTATTCACAGGTTCCAAGGATTAGGACCTAATGTCTTTGGGGGGCTATTATTCATCCTATTACAAAGACATAAGTCAGCAAGGTGCCCATGGGGAAACAGTCTCCTGACCAGGTCCCTAGAAACTTATACTATCATCCTCGGGAGAGAATGCTGCTAAACAATGGCTCAAATTAGAGTGTTATATGTAAAACTGCTATTTAAATGTAATTTATTAAGGTTGTTAATATATCTAAGGAAATATAGATTTACTCATCATTCAGCTACTTTGCATCATATAATCATGATTTGTTTTTTGCCTTGAGCAAATAATTTGCCTCAAGCATAATTTCAATTTAATTAATGCTGTAAAAATGAATGTGAGCATATTTATGGGGAATTAAGTTACAAAATGCTAAATTTAGTATACATTTTCTGAGGTGTGGCTCATTCGTGACTTCCATTCCTATCATCTTATGTTTGCACAGCTGGTAACTGTAAATTCAACATGAAAACTGTATTTGAAAATCAGCAGACATTTCACTGAGGTTGGGGGTGAATTTGTCACTGCTGCATTCTGTGATGATCTACATTCTTAGTTTGCTGACTTTGGGGGGTGATAATGGCAATATTACTCACATAGGTGTCCAGTATTGACCCAGCTTGTCATAGTATGAGATACTTGAACCATGTCCAGAAATTTGTTTCTGTTCTAACCACAGAGAAGAACACTGAACCATACCATTTGCTTAAGGAATGGGTATAACCCCTGGCATGGGAGAGGGGCCCTCTGAAAGTTTATAGTTCAGCTACAGCTCTGGTTAACCTCAAGCTTAGAGGTCTGGGGAATGGGGAGGCAAAGGATATTACAGAAAGCATCAGACCGACCCTCTTTCTGACTATTTTAGTGTTAACGAAGGCTCCAGTTCCCTTCCCTCTCACCCCTTTGCAGCAGTACTAACTTGGCACACTTTTTTCTAATGGCCCAAATGAGGGATTTCAGCTGTAAGAGTGGTCATGTGCACAGACAGAAAAGCCTTACAATGAAAAAGCCTGACTGAGTACCTCCTTCTTGGTTTCTGAAAGGCTCAGAATGGCTTGCAACAGAAAATGGATCTTCAGCAGCTGCCCACAAGGTCACCGACAACAGCAACCAGTTCTCTTCATCAGCCCCTGCCAATCCCACAAAAAGTATATATTCTCCTTCAGAAGGATCCATGAGGCTGCCATTCAATGGCTGACAGAAATGGAAAATCGATTCCAGATTCATCTCCGCTGGGAATTAAGTATATTCCTTGGAAATAATGAGTTATGAAGTCATTGAGGGCTTGTTCTTTTCCTGCTTTCAGAGACATTTTAATTTTAGAAGAAAGAGTGACTAATGAACAGGACATTCTAATTCCGGTGATGTGCTTTTTCCCATTTTAATGTCAGCTGAACCACAAAAATGTTGGTATTTCTCTCTTCATTACTCCTCATGGTTCAGGAAGAACATTGTCACCAAAGGGAAAAAAAACTGGGTAACTCCTGATCCCTCCACCCAGTTTCAAAAAACAAAATAACGTGCAGCTCTGGTGTCAGCCAGCCTGTTTTCACTGCTCTCAGTGGGGGTCATTCTATACACCAGCAGGGTCCCCACAAAACAACAGTTCCACACTTCGTCGATAGTAGTGAGATACAAGGAAGACAAGGTTATTCAAAACCCAGGACCTTCAACAAGGTGGACAGAAGTTTGAAATGCAAAAATAAGAAATTCCTTTAGTAAGTCTGTCATCAAGCAGACTCACAGCTCATTTCCTCCCCCAAGTTTATAAGTACCATCTATGGAGTGCCAGCTATAATTCTGATGTTGTTAAAATCCTGTTTACAGGGATTTTCTCATTTACTACTTGTAACAGCCCTGTGATGTCACACAATTAGTAAATTGCAGAGCTGACATTAGAAACCAGGTAACATAGTCTGTATTCTTACACCTTGTGCTCTAATTCAGTGGCTCTCAAACTGAAGCCTGCATCAGAATCACCTAGAGGACTTGTCGAAACAAGGATTGCTGGGCCCCACCCCAGAATTTCTGATTCTGTAGATCAGGGGCTCAAACTCTGAGAACCATTGCTCTCATGCCTCAGTATGATCACCCACAATCACACTCTTAAAAGGCTACTTATTCAGGGAAGAACTTCAAATACAGAACACTATTCTGACTCCTCCCTTCCCTACTTCCTAAAAGAGAATCTGAGAACACTGACTGATGTGCCCAAGGCCAGGTAAGAAAACAGAAAAAATGGAGAGTTAGAGGTATTTCTTGTGTAACAATGTCCCAGTTTAGATAAAACTCCTCTACAGTGGCCCAGAACATCCAAGACACACATCCTTAATTGTGGCTTTCCAGTTTAAAGTGAATGCCTCCTTTGTGTGGGCAGGACTTGATCTTACTGGGGTGGTTCTCTCCACCATCACAGTCCTAGGGCAGGTTCTCAGAATTTAGAATACTTTGCATTTCTGTGTCTTTTGAGAAACCCTGGCCCTACCATTTCAACCCTACAGTGAACCTAGCCACCAAAACAGCTACAACCTCCCTACCTGAGTTTGAGTTTTTCTTTCTCTGTGAGGGTGTGTCTCTCTATCTTTCTCTGTCTCTCCCTGTCTTATGTTATTGCTCACAATTTTCTTATGGATTAGCTAACAATAGGTTGATTCAGTAGTAAAGCTGATGCAGTGCAATAAAATGAAATCTAGTCATGTGTCACTTAATGATAGGGATACATTTGGAGAAATGCCTCGTTGGGTGATTTCGTCACCATGTGAACATCACAGAGTGAATCTACAAAAACCTAGCCTACTACACACCCAGGCTATATGGTATAGCCTGTTGTTACATATCTGTATACCATGTTACTGTACAGAATACTACAGGCAATTGTAACACAATGGTAAGTATTTGTGTATCTGATATGGCTTGGCTCTGTGTCCCCACCCTAATCCTATCTTGAATTGGACTTCCATAATTCCCACATGTTGTGGGAGGGACATGTGAGAGAGAATTTGAATCATAGGGGTGGTTTTCCCCATACTGTTCTCGTGATAGTGAATACGTCTCAAGAGATTTGATGGGTTTATCAAGGGTTTCCACCTTTACATCCTTCTCATTTTTCTCTTGCTGCTGCCATGTAAGAAATTGCTTTTGCCTCTCGCCATGATTCTGAGGCCTCCCCAGCGATGTGGAACTATAAATCCAATTAAAACCTCTTTTTCTTCCCAGTCTCGGGTTTGTCTTTGTTAGCATCATGAAAACAGACTAATACAATTCTAAATAAACATACCTAAACATAGAAAAGGTGATGGGTTGTGCTATGATGTTACAACGGCTATGATGTCATTCAGTAGTACGAATCTTTCAGCTCCATTATCACCTTATAGGACCACCTCATATATGCAGTCTGTCACTGACTGAATGTCATTATGCGGCACATGACTATACTTGAAATAGACACAACCGGCACTTTGATTACACTGGGCAAGGAGCTAACAAGACTCCTCTTCCCCACTCTTCTTCCCTTAATAATAGCCATGTCTTGGACCTTAAACAGCCACTCCTCTCTTCTTTCCCATTCACTTGGGACCGTAAGGACTTTCAGAATGGGGTACAACCACACCCAGTGCTGGAGCAGACATCTGTGGTTTGCCTGAGCCTCTATAACACAAGGGTTCTCATGCCTCCAAAGCCCTTATGGAGCTATGGTGAGGAGCTGTGCTCCTCAAAGAGGAAGTTGGAAGTGACCAAAGCCTACTTTACTGATAGACCAAGAATGTTTTTGTTTCAATACTGGAAAGTCAGAAGATAACAAAACTGGGAAACGAGGCTTCAGGTTCTACCTGTCTATATTGAAAGACTCATAGAAAGTCATTTCTTATTAACAAATTATAAAACGAACAGGGTTGGCCTAAAACAGTAAAGGGAACCTAACATTTGTGGTTGAATATACCTATAATATACCAGGCACTGAGTTAGGGGCTTCAGCTATGCTATTCAATTTAATCATCATAACACCTCCAATAACTTGGCTTTGCAATTTCCGTTTCATAGATGAGGAGGCTGAGGCTAAGAGGTTATGTAATTTGCTTCAGATCTAACTGAGTCAAGGTTGGAACCCAGAATTACTTTTCTTTCATGGTATATGGCCTTTTTGGAAAGGCACATGGCAAATAAAGATGGCAAAGTGGAGGAGAAGGATAAGCAACTTAGAAAGGAAAATTAAGAAAGGGTGTATGATGGAAAAATAACAAAGGCATTTACATGGATTATAGAACCAGGGCCTTTAAACCCATTAACCAAAAAAATAAAACATAAAAACATAAAAAAACCATTAGCCACAAGGAAATATGTTTAAATGAAGACAGATTTGAGAAGTAATGAGAAACACATAAAAAGTTTTAGGGTAGATCAGAGTACAACCTAAAGAAGGGTAGGAAAGGAGAACAGGCAACAAATGCCTGTCCATGAACACACTATTAACAGAGATATTCAGGGACACCTGATCAAGATGATAGAGTATAGGGATGTGGACAAATGTAACTCAAATGGAGTATTTCTTTAGTCTTGTTAACAATGAATGGGAAAAGGAAGTGCAAATAAGCATGAAATTATGTAAATGGTAAAAACCTTAGATATGTATAAAAGAGTTAGAAAAATAAATTGCCAAAAGCAGAGAGAAAGGGGGGGAGGGAGAAGGAGTTGGGGAAAGAGGAAGTAGGGAATGGGGAGGAGGAGGAGGAGGTGACAAGAGAGTGAAGAGGGGAAGGGGAAAAGGAGAGGGGAGAGGAGAACAGCAAGACACTGGAGGAAGAACAAAAATGTTTTAAATGTTTCCAAGGAACAAGCATGCAACTATTCTGATGTCTGCAGAAATGCTGATTTTATGCTAATAAGGGAAAATACAAATACGACATATCTTTAAAAATTTCAAAATAAAACCACAGAGATGGGTTAGTGACAATATCAGGAAGGGGTTCTTCAGAGAAAGGATCTGTATGAATTGAAAAGCTGGGCTCAACACTCCTTCAAGACACTTGCAATAACGCTGGCAAATTCATCTGCCTTTCCTTCCTTTCCTCTGGCTCATTACTGAGGTGCCACAAAATGCTGTCACATGCCCAGGCAATAAAGGGTTCGTTGGGAGGCACACCTGCTACTCTTCCTTTTATCGCTGGAAGCAAACAATGCCAGTCAGGATTTACAGCATGTCTGAAAATGCCCCAAACACAGTCACTGTCTTGGAGAACTGTGAGTAGAGACCAGACCTAGATACCGATCCCTCACGGACCCTGTTCCATGCCACTGTTTTTATGGACTATAGGATAATAATTGAGGTTAATTGCCACTGAAAGACACACACCATATGATCTTTTTACGTCTAGTTAGTAAGATGGTTCCAGCCTAGAGAGATGTTCCCAGGGGCATGGCAGTGATTCGCTCCCACCATTTCCCTGTATGTTACATTTATGGGTTATGCACAAGCTAATGGGGCTAATTGTTACTGCTCCAGGAGAAGCCCCTTTTGCATTTCCCCCACCTCCTGCCTACATGTCATGTCCATTGTCTTTTTGTGCTTTGGCTTGTACACATTTTGCAGTGCACATATTTTTTTTAACTGCTGTTTAAAAAAAAAAAAAAAAAGTTACCGCAAGTGGAGTTTGGCAGCCTTGACTGTTGCCCTCTGCTCAAGCGGGATTTTGTTTTTCGAGTCATAGAATAAAATGATTTAAGAAAAAGAATCCTCAGCGTTCAGGCCTTGCCTTCTAGCTTCAAAGCCTTTTACAAGCTGCAATTCATTAAACACAATAATCATTTGAGGCCAATGGACCGACCTCTGCAGGGAGAGAGGCCAAGCCCTCCCACCCCACCCTCTTTCCCTTTGTGTTCCCAGCCACAGAAAGCAGGAGAGGGGGCGGAATAATGATGTTCCCACCAGGCAGGCCACCCATGGCCTCCAGCCCAGGCTGCGATTCTCTCTCCTCCTTGCCAGGGCTCCACGCTCCACTTAGCCATCGGGTACAGGCTCTTCTCTCCTCTGGGCTGCGTTTGTCTGCCTTCACAAATACACAGGCTGCCCATATTTTTATTTTCTTTAGATAAATGAAGAGAATTTCCCAGCCACAGGGCCAGCAAAGCCTAATTTTTGCCCCATGGGACAGATTCCTCCCTGCCCAGCATCTCCAGGCTGAGCCAGGAGGTATCGCACTCCTTTGTCACCAAGAGACAAAGCCAGGGCACCCCCATAGCATGCAGAGCTCCTTGTCCCAGCCAGGTCTGGTTACCTCTTGGAAATTCTCCATTCACCACTGCTCAGTTGTTGCCACTCCAGGGAGGGGGTGCACATGGCTGTGGGTCTGTGGTATTGGGGTCACTGGAATGAGAGGTATGTGGGCCACTGAGCTCCCCTGGGTCATTCCACCATTCGGAGTCCCTGTTTCTTTTGCTTTCTGTTCTTCCACATGGACCATACCCAGACCTTTTCTTAGAGACACGGAGAAAACAAAGCACCCACAATGCCCAACTGTGGCCTATGACATTTCATATGGGAATGCCAAATTAATTTTTAGAGTTCTTCTTTCTTTCCATTTCCCTTTGCTCTCCTCTTGTCTGCCTACTAGTTTAAGAAAACAACAAGCATAACATCCCCTTAAAACACTAATGAGTAATTATACTGTAAGAAAGCAGATTTGGCATTTAATAGCTAATCATTTCCTAATGGTACTGACAGCTTTCGGGAGTTTCATCCACAGAACAACCTTAAAAGCAGAAACTTGTGCCAGGATCTTCATGGACTGGAGTTCATGTGGGCGAAAGATGTGGAACCACCCCCTACCCCACCACGCCTTCCCCAGCCCCGAGCTTTTATTCTCCACTGTCTCTACCTCTCACTCCAACCCGCAGCCTTTTCTCAAAGTCTTCCCCCGAGGCACCTGTTTCCTCTCCCAGCTACTCCTTGATGGCTTTTCTACCAGCTCCAAATCAAATGGATCTCTCTTTCCTTCAGGTCCTTAAAACATCCACACTTAGTGGTGTCAAAATTATAACTTGAAGCTTGGAAGGAATCTGAGATGCCATCCTCTTCATTTATGGAACAGGAAATCCAGTTATTGTGAACTTAAGAGACTGTCTCAGTGTCACACAGCTGGTTTGCAGAAGGGACAAGACAAGAATCTAAGTCTCCTGGCAACGACTTGCCTTCTTACCTCCCTACACAAATGATTGCTAGAACCAGGAATGTCTGTAGATCACCAAAGGCCATCACTCATGGCACATGTTGTCTCACCCCTGAAACAAAAAATGAGGCAAAGGGGTCACTTCTTTCTGCAGAATTCATTCTATTCCATTGTGAACCATATTTCAGCCTCCTACTGCAACCTGGGGACTCTCAATATTTCCTTGCTCTGAGTGTCTCCAGGAAGTTCTGTTACAAGCCCTTGCTGCTCCCGCTCCCCACTTCTCCCAATTTTGCACTACTTCACTGCTTAGATTGCTAGCTGGGCCCCTCTGGACACAGAGCACTCAAATGTGTTTACTAACACATTCAAAAGCCAAACACCACCACTTACAGTGATGCTAATTGGCACCAATGGCAATAAAGACAAACTATATGGCAAGATTTGCGCTAAGGAGGAGGTCCAGATGACTCAGAATTTATTCATGTTAATTTAATATCTTTTAAATAATTTCAAACATATAGGAAAGCTTCAAAAGTACCAAGAACTCTTTTTTCCCTAAACCTTTTGGGAGTAAGTTGCTGACATGATGTACCACCACCGCCCCCCCCACAAATACTTTAGTTTGTAATTTCTACAAGACAAAGGATATTTTCCTACATAACCACAATACCAACATCAACATGGAGACATGCATGTTGATACATTACTACCATCTAATCCACAGACCTCATTCAAGTTTCACCAATTGTCCCAATAGTGTTCTTAATGGTAAAAGGATCCAATTCAGGATGGTGTGTTAGATTAATTGTCATGTCTTTTAATCCCTATCAGTCTGGCATAATTTCTCAGTCTTTCCTTGACCTTAGTGACTTTAAGGGTGGTGATCTTAACATTACAAGCAAATTATTTTACAGAATATCCCTCAACTTAAGGTTCATCTGGTATTTCCTCATGATGATATCAGATTATATATTTTGGCAGAAACAACACAGAATTGATGCTCTGATTGCATCTTATCAGATGGTACATAATTCGTCCCATTACTGGTGATATTTTTCTTAGATACAGTAACATGTCAGTAACAGAATAACACAGCATCAAAATACATAAAGCAGAAGCCTAGAGCATATGAAAGATTGTACAGAAGAACAATAGTTGGGAAAAACTTTAATAAATTTTTGACAGATTGGGGGCAAAAAAGCAAATAAGGAGAAAGAGAATTTGATAAATATAACTGATATGGCTCATCTTATATCATTTGACTTCTGGACCCCATTGACAGATCATTGACAGATCATTGACATGCTTTACATTACAGAGAAAACAGCAATAAGTTTTCCAAGCAAGATATCTTACATTTTGTTTGAATAATAAAAGTATAAAAATTTCAAACTACTACTTGATTATCCAAAGGTGCTTTTAAAGATACCTCTTGGGACAAAGAAAAAGTCAAAACTATAATTAAAGAATACTTAGGAGACAATAATAATTCGGATATTATATTTTAAAATCTATAGTATGGAAGCGATGTTGTAATCAGAAACAAATTTATAATATTAAATGTATTTTTAAATAAAGAGGAAAGGGAACGTATACTAAGAATTCTCTGAACACACTATAAAGACAGCTAAAATACCAAAATAAAGAGAAAAAGGATTCACTAAAAGAAAAGCAAGCACTAACAAACTGACATTGAGAGGGAAAAAAGGATACATAAATATAAGGGTAGGATAAATCTATGATCCTTAAAGTCATGTAGTATTGCTTCAGAATTGAACAGATAGATCAATTAAATTATATAAAACATCCAGAAATAGCCTTCATGCATAAGTACTTAATATATCAACAAGGTAGCATTTTATATCGATGAAGGATGACTCTATTATTCAATAAATGATACTGGAAAATAGATTAACCTCTGGGGGAAGATGAAGGAAGTAAAATTTCCTACTTTAGACCATGCGTCCCCAAAGTATAAATGGGTTAGAGTTACTTGTAAAATTAAAATATTATTTCTAAATTTTAGGCAAAAAAATGACCATTATATCCCATGATGGAAAAAATCTTCCTAAACAGCATCAAGTATCTACACGCTAAAGTAAAAAGATCAATACATTTGACTATATGACATTCAAATAATTATAAAACAAAAGTAAAAGGAAAAGACAAATTAGAAATATATTTGCATTATACAAAACAAAAAGAAGACATTCCAATATATAAATAGCTCTTCTAGAGCAATTAAAATTAGAAAGACCCCACTTAATGGCAATATACCAAATCACATTAATAAGGAAAAAGGTTGTTAAAATAAAGAGATAGAACTTTGTGTTTTTTACCTTGACAAAGATTCACAAAGATAGAGTCTACCCAGTGTTAGGCTTCAAGGACAAAGATACATTTCATATACTGCTGGTGGAAATATCAATTAGAACAGTCTTTTTGGAAGAAAATAGACAGTATGTATAAAAATTTAATGTGCATATTCCTCTCTAGAAATGTATTTTAAGGATTATAATTATGAAGGTGAGCAAAGACTTATGTGCAAAATGTATAATTAGGAAAAATTAGAGACAATGTAAATGTCCAACAATAAGTGTTTGATTGAGTAAATTGTGGTACAGGAAAAAGATGGAATAATGTTCAGCAATTAAAATCACGTCATAGAAAAATATATAATGCTGAGTGGAAAAGGCAGGATGTAATAAAATATGATTCCTCCTTTAGTTAAAACAGTATGTATATACGCATATATGATTTCTATATGTGTAAGGAAAAAAAGAGCTCAGAAAATGCATACCAAATGTTAACAGATTAACAGCAGTTATCCCTGTTTGGGTAATTTTTGTCTTTTCATTGGTGATTTTTGTGTTTTCTATGTTTGCTACAGTAAACGTGGATGTTTTATAATCAGGGGAAAGTACACTATTTTCAAAGGTTATTTGAGTCTTTTCATGACAGTTGCTAAATGTTTTTTTTGTTTGTTTGTTTCCAGAAATTGCTGGTAATGAGTTTGGCTCACAAGCCAAAGCCAGGTCTACTCAGACTTCCTTGGCCTTACCCCATCCCTGCCCATCCACCCCATCATGCCTTGTGTCGCCACACGGCTCCTCTATATAGTTTTTCCACAACCAACTCTTCCCTCAAGTCCTTTCTTGGATCCCTGGGGTAAGGAAAGGACTGGGAAGCCCCACCAGGACCTGGGGTCTGACAGCAGCTCCACTCCTCCTCCCTAGATCCTGCAAGCAGCCTGCCCTCCAGCACAGCTCTCATCCTGCACAGCTTTCCTGAGTCCCAACCAGCCCCAGCACAATGAGCACTTCACAGTTTCCATGGAACAGAAGCCAAGCTGGGGGCACAGCATGGTCCGAACAAAGTATCTGAGCCACAGAGCAGAAGGCAGCCAGTGGCAGTTGTTGTCACTGTGTGTCCAGGACTGACAAGAGCCCCATGGCACGGCAATGACTCACCAAAGCATCTGAGGCCAGCTTGGGATGATTTTTTTTCACAATCAGACAAGAGTCTCACTGCAATAACCTCAATTAATTGTGCAGAACACGGCTAAGAAGGCATCAGGATTGTTCCCCCATGCGTGTGGCCTGGGCCGGCCTGGCTTCTCTGGGCTTCTGCAAGGAGAGACAGAGAGGCTATGGCGTGTAGGTGGAGGGGGTTCCAGGCCACAAAGCTGTGTGATTTTGAAAGCCCTTGTTAGCCTCTAAATCCTTCTCCAACAAGCTTCTGTCAACTAAAATCACTTCTGTAGTGATTTAGAGACTTGCCCATTAGAATCCTTAACACAGTCAGTCCTTAGCTGCCTGCATGAGTGGCTTGCTGCCTTCTCCTTGGAGAGCCCATTAGAACAGGTGGATGGGTTTGTTTTGAGGAAGAGGTAGCAATGAGGAAGGTGTTTTCTGAGTGTACAGATCTAGAAGGAGACCCTAAGTGAAAAAGCAGCCACTGCAGGGCTCTAGGGGCAGCAAGCAAGAGAGGAAAACAAAAAGAGGGAGTGTCTAAAGCGGGTAAATGGGTGTGGAGACACAGGTTCCCCCATCTTTTGTCCTGTGCCAGCCCTGGGCTTGGGGTTTCTGCCTGTCTTCCAGCACCTGTCTTGGTGGTATGGTATAAGGGGAGGAAGGGACTTCTTGTTTGATTGGCATGTGAGTCAGATTCAGGACAGTAGTACTCAGCTGAGATCCACCAAATCCCTGTTCAGTACTCAGGGTGATAGTTGGTATAGCTTGGTTATGTGGAAGGAAATTTAATATAAAATCCATATGGGTTACCATTCTGAAAGGTCAACTCATTTTCACATGTTGAGATCTGAAGCTTTTGCATAAGTGCTGTGCACTCCACCCTGTTCGTGTCTCCTTTGCCATTCATCAGAACTTACCTGTCCCATGTCCTAGTTCTACTGAAAGTACCCTTCTTCAGGGAGTGGAAGATGGAGAGTGGTCGGTGTGATACAGAAGCCAAAATTATTGAACATCACCCGGTACCAATGTGTTGTCACATGCTCATTGTAACATGTTCCTGACTCTAGAGGTCATATTATTTTTACTTAACCTAGTAGAGTGAGAAAGGGACTTGGATTACAGTGTTTGGCAATGTGGAATTCATTTCACCCACAAATAAGGAAGGCTCCCAAAGTAATTATAGCTCATTTTTATCCTTCAAGAAGTCCCAGGGATCCCAGGCTACTCCAGGCAAGGTACATTAGGAGTTATGGCCACATCTTCTCAACAGGATTTCAGAAAAAGCACTTTTATTCGATATAGTCAGCTTATATTTCTTCCATGAGCTTCTCCTCCTATTTGTCTCTGAGAAGTTAAAAACACAGTACTCCCTTTGAGGAAGCAATCTCAATACTCATATTCTACAACACATAATTTGGTAAAGGGGACCTTTCAGGAAACATCTCAAGGGACTTCAGTAATGTCCAGATGTTTTCCTTATCCTTTGCATGTTGTGCTAAATCATGTCAGAAATCGGGCTTGCTGTATTGTTGTCATTTTAAATAGCAATTGTGTTGTTGATACTATATCCATTTTAGAAAGAATCATAGAGGCTGGTTCTGTCTGTATCTAGGGCAAAATGACAGATCCCTGACATATTATAAATTAGAGAAAGAATGGAAAGAGTGAGAAGACAAGAAAGCTAGAAGCCAGTCTCCTTTATCAAAGTAGCTTTGTTTTTGCCCTTTTCTTCCCCCTAGGAAAACAAGGAGTGTATTTTTTTTTCTTTATAAATCACAATCTTTTAGAGACTTTTTCATTTAAAAAATTCGAGGTTCTTACTAAATAAGTTCCAAGTTGACATTCTTTGACAGGTAAGGGAGACAGATATTTTCCCTAACTGACCACCTGGCTCAGTTCTCCCACACTCCATTCCCCTCCCCCAGCGCTCCCTTGTTTAATACAAGTCTCCCATTTTCTTTGGTCTTTCACTTGATACAGCAGGGCTTCTCTGTAAGACAGCCATCGTAGCCCCACAAACAGTGTTCTCCTCTTACGCATATAATTTCTTAGAATATCACATTTTTTCCATTTCTGTTTGTGGGGAGGAATTGTTTTTAAAAAATACAGTTCAATGCCTTGAGCCCATTTGCACTGATTCTCTTTAGACAATCAGAATATCAGAATAATCAAAATCAGTAGTAACCATTGGCATAAGGATAGATATAAAGATAGAATCAAATTAAGATAAATCAACCCTTATATTTATGGTCAGCTGATTTTCAGCAATGATGTCAAGGAAATGTAACAGAAGAAATAACAGTATTTTTAACAAACAATACTGAGAAAATTGGATCTCCACATGCAAAAAGGTGAACTCAGACCTCACGTCATACATAAAAATTGCCTTAAAATGGATGAGAGACCTAAATGTAAAAGCTAAAATATAAAACTTTTAGGAGAAAATCTTCAAAACCTTAGGTTAAGCAAAGATTTCCTAGATACAACACCAAAAGTATGACTCATAAAAGAAAAGAACTTTTAGTTTGGACTTCATCAAATTCAACACTTTTGTGCTTCAAAACACATCATTAAGAAAATAAAAAGACACACCACAGGCTGGGAGAAAATATTTGCAAATTATATAACTGATAAAGGACCTGTATCCTGAATATACAAAAATATCTTACAATTCAGTAAGACAACCCAATTAAAAAAGGATTAAAGATAGGAATAAACATTTTACCAAAAAAAAGTCAGTGACTAGCTAATAACCACACAAAAAAGATGGTCCATATCATTAGTTATTAGAGAAATGCAAATCAAAAGCATAAGGAGATTTACATCATACACACTAGAATGTCCATAATAAAAAAGACGTAATAGCCAATGTTGTCCAGGTTGTGAAGAATTAGGAAACTTTTCAGTGCTGGTGGGAATGTAAAATAGTATAAATGCTTTGGAAAAAAGTTTGATAATTTCTTAAATGTTAAACATAAATTTACCGTATGACAAAGCAAGTTCAGTCCTATGTATCTAACCAAGAAAAATGACAACATGTCCACACAAAGATTTGCACACAAATGTTCATAGCAGCATGATTCATAATAGCCTAAAAGTGAACATAATCCAAGTGTGAATAAATAAAATGTGGTATATACATACAGTAGAATACGCTCAGCAATAAAAAAGAATGAATTGTTGATACATGCTACAACATTAATGAACCTCAAAAACATTATTTTAAGTGAAAGAAGCAAGACACAAAAGACTACATACTGAATGATTCCATTTATATGAAACGTACAGAAAAGGCAAATCTACAGATACAGAAAGTGGATTAGTCATTGCCTGGGGCTAGGGATAGGAACAGGGATTAACTAAATGAATAGGAGGGATCTTATTGGGGTGATGAAATATTTTTAAACTGGGTTATTGTGAAGTTGCACAACTCAATCTACCAAAAAATAAATCATTGAATTGTATACTTAAAGTAGGTGAATTTCATTATATGTAAATTACACCTCAATAAATTTGTTAAAAGTCAGTAGTTATCAAAAGAAACTCAATGATAGAAGATCTCAATTTCAATTTAAAATATATTTTATTCTTCATTAACCTATTCCCCTAAGAGAAAAAGAGGAGAATAGTTCTCTAACTGTAAACAATATAATAGAGAATGTCTTTTCTGGAAGCATAAAATAGTCTATTAGTTATACCTAACCATACCCAAAAGGAAAGCTAGATTTCTTTTACACATTTTCTTTGTAGAAGGTATTCCATCTAAATAAAACTTGATCCCATCTTACAAAGAATTGGTCCTGAATCAGATATTTTAAAGTCAGATGTTAGGACAGTTATCCATCATATTTTCCCAAATAGAAGAAAATCTTTTTCCAAATGGAAGAAAAAGAAGAAAAGAAAGAAGTGGTGGGTGTGGGGGGAGAAAGGGAGAGAGGAAGAATGAAAAGCAAAAAAGCTAGGAGAAGAAACAAAGCATTTGAGATTTGGAGACCTTCAAGCCAATCTTCAAGGTTGGAAACATTTCACAAAATTGGTGAACCAAATTCCCATAGCACCCAACTCATAGAGACAATTTTCAGGGAGAAAGACCCACTGCTATTCCCCTCATTACCATACCTGCTCCTTTACATTCTACGCTTGAATAAATACACAACATGCAAGTTATATAGGAAAGCACTAGCCAGCTGCCCCTAAGTTTGATTAACTTTAAAAGCCACTGAAGTAACCAAGTGCCTCACCCTCTGATAGCCAGGGCCATCTGCAAACCACTACCCACTTATGGAAGTCCTGATCCTGAGCAGAGGGCAGCTTGTCCTGTGCCTTCGGTGTCTGAACCTCATGCAGATTATGCTTCAGACGGTGGTGTGATTTAACATTTCCTGTTTCATTTTCTTCTTTTAGCTGAGTTGCTGCTGATCACTAGACAGTCAAAATTTTTCTAAAGACAAAATGTGAATTGCGAGTTTTCAGAACATGTGTCTGCAAAACCAAAACCTATGGCTGCTTCTGTCCAGGGTTAGCCCAGAAATATGGAACGATAAAGCACGTCTGTGTTTAACTTATGGTCAACTCCTGTGGCAGGATCCTCATTGATGCTTTCTTTTTTTTTTTTTTTTTGAGATGGAGTCTCACTCTTGCTGCCTAGGCTGGAGTGCAATGGCACAATCTGGGCTCACTGCAACCTCCGCCTCCTGGGTTCAAGTGATTCTCCTGCCTCAGTCTCCAGAGTAGCTGGAATTACAGGCATGAGCCATCACGCCAGGTGAATTTTGTATTTTTAGTAGAGACGGGGTTTCTCCATGTTGGTCAGGCTGGTCTCGAACTCCTGACCTCAGGTGATCTGCCCGCCTCAGCCTCCCAAAGTGCTGGGATTACAGGTGTGAGCCATCGCGCCCAGCCATCAGTGCTACTTTCTTTTGCATTCAGTTAGAAGAATTCAAGTCAGGCAGGACTTACAGAAAAATGATATTGGGGAGAAGACATGGGTCTAGTTGTCTTTTAAGAACTGAGGTCTTTTGTCTGGTAGGGCTGGAGAAGAGGTGTGAGAAATGAACCTCCTGCTGACACAAAGGAAAGGGTTTTGGTCACTGTTCATTTTACCCACAAAAGCTCAGAATGTCTATGAGACAAAAGGTGGCTTGTTCCTTTGCAGACTCAGTGATACTATGGAATGGAGGCCGAGGTGGTTCCAACAGGTATTTAGCCAGTGCAAATGCATGAGCTTGGAGAAGGGCTTGCCAAAACCTGTTAAGGTTTATAGAAGTCAAGCAGCCATGGAATGCCAGCTCTGATCATATTTCTTGAGTTCGGCTTAAGTTTTGTGCTTGCAGTTGACTAGCTTTTTTGTATTTTGATTTTCATTAACACAGAAGGCTTGCTGTTGGCAATCATGCCTTGGAACGTCCTTGCTACAGCTTAACGTTTCAGCACATTTTGCCTTGCCTAATGATGGAGTTGCGGTTTGCCAGGAAGGTACTTTTAACGCTTTCTTCCTAGAACTGGGTAGAACTATCCCCATGCAAACCTCAGCTAGTTCAAACAAAGCTTCTGTAATGGCAAAGGGAGAGAAAAGCTGCTATAAATACTTTTATAGGCTGCATAGGTGATTTACAACCCGCTTTATTAATCCTATAAAAAGGCACAGCTGAACGCCTTTAAGTTACATGCATACAGATGACTAATTAAATACACAGTTAAAAGTCTTGACCTAGCACAATTCTGACCATTAAAGAAATAAGTCTTGGATTTTCCTCTAGGCAAAAGTTTTTGGATGAATTTGTGGGTGGAAGCGGGTGGGAGCAAGGTGGAGGGGAAAGGTTGACATGGATGACGGTGGCAGGTAAAGAGCAGAGGGAGGCCGTTCGTTTCTGCTGGCTCATGCTTTCCCATCTTTACTACACACACTGACGACAACACAGCAGTCACATGAATGCCCCACACCGCCAGAGGCCGCTTCCTCTGACCTCTGACAATGACAAGGCCATGGTTAGCTTGCGTGGGGATGAATTCAAGTGCCTTTGGAAACAGAAAGAATAGGAGAATCACAGCATTCATGCTGGGAGAGATCTTAGCAGTTGATCACCACCCTACCCCGGGCCTCCCCCACCCCTGCCCTTGGTTTGCACTCTCAGCAACTGAGATTCAGGGATGAGAGGTGATGTTTTTCCAGTCACAGGACTAGTTAAAAGGAAAACCCGGACGAGGACCCAGAAGCGACCTCTAGAACATTAACCTTTCAGAGACACATTCATTGCTCAGGCTGTGTTGCCAGGAGACACAACATATTTAGATGGGGCGGCGGGGGGCCGGGGGTGGGGAGGAGGAAGAGGCGATTAGTGGAAGGCGAGTCAGGTAGGATATGATTCCAAAACCGAAAATGTTTGCCAAACCATTTATCAGAAACATAAAAGGCCCTTTCAGTTTTCAGGTTCTTGGAAGGGTTTGGAAGAGGAGGGAGTGGCCTTTCCCATCAGGGGACAAGCCCCAACAATTCCTCCATCCGCTCAGTGGGATTTTCTTTGTTGGTTGGCCCCCTCACAAAACATTTTTAGAAGCTCCCAAATCAGACTGTGAATGTGTGATATGAGAATGCTGGATCAAGGAGGATTGGGTAGTGAGCCTGGGGGGCCGTTTAAGGCAGCCAATATTATTTCTTCTGTGTTTAGCTCCTGATGTGACCCACAATGTCAAGGCCACCTCCACACCTCCAGGGGGCCCGAACAGGGATTGCAGCTGAGCATTTTTTTTTCCATTGGAACAGCTCTACCTGCTTTGCTTGGCTCCCTTATAAGCCTGGGGCTATTTCCTCAGCTCCAAAATGGAAGACACATTTTCTTCCCTCTGTATATGGGAAGCACCAGCCCAGCCATTGCCTCTGCTTGGAAACATTGCCCTCACTGTCTTTCATTAATTTTCCACCCCCTTCTCCAGCAAATTCGGATTCATTATTCAAGCTTCAGCTTAGATGTCACTTCTAATCAGGGAAGTGTTTCTGGATCCCAAGAACAAGTTGAGGGCCCTCTCTTCTGTTTCCACAGAAGCCTACACATACCCTGTCACATAAAGCTCTCATCACACTGTCTTACAATTGGGCTGAGGCTGATTTTTCCTGCCAGACCATAGGCTCCATGAAGAACACAGGCTCCATGAAGTCACATTGCTTTATTCACCATTGCGTCTCCAGCACACACCATGGTGCCTGACATCCAGAGGGGTGATTGAACAATGCAAATGTTGGTTAAACACCCTCACCATCTCTCTATCATTTTCTATATCTGAAAACACTTTTATAGGATATAATTTTTCGAGTTAGAATTTAAAAATTGGCCTGGCATGATGACTCACACCTATAATCCCAACACTTTGCGAAGCCGAAGCCAGAGGATTGCTTGAGGCCAGGACTTTGAAACCAGCGTAGGCAACATAGCAAGATCCTATCTCTACAAAAAATTTAAAATTTACCAGGCATGGTAGTGCACACCAGTAGTTCCAGCTACTTGGGAGGCTGAGGTGGCAGGATCGCTTGAACCCAGGAGTTTGAAGCTGCAGTGAGCTATAATCGTACACTGCACTATAGCCTGGGTGACAGAGTGAGACCCTATGTCAAATATATATATTTTTCTATACATAAGTATATATATATATTTGTATGTAATATATTTAGATATACATTAAACATATTATATATTAAACATTTATATTGTATATTAAACATATTTATATTGTATATTAAATATACATATTTTTTGAAAAGTTTGTTTTAATACAATTGAACATTTCATTTTCCCCACCACAGTAATCAAAGCAAGCATTTTATCATTATTTTTATCATTATTATTCTTAGTATATCAAACTAAATTCCAGGAATGTATTATATATAAAAAACATATTTGTTATATATAAGTATATATCTTTATATATACATATTTATATATAATTTTACTCTAGACACAGGGGTGTGGAAGAAAATTACTGAATATGAGGACTGAACTCATTTGCTAGGACTGCCGCAGACTAGGTGGCTTAAACAACAGAAATTGATTGTCCCACAGTTCTGTAAGTTAAAAGCCAAAATCAAGGCATCACAGGTTGGTTCCTTCTGAAGGCTGTGAGGAAAGCATCTGTTTCGAGGCCTGTCTCCTTAGCTTGTAAATGTCTGGCTTCATGTTCACATGGGGTTCTCCCTGTATGCCTGTATTTCTCCCCTTTTTATAAGTCAGTCATATTGAATTAAGGCCGACTCTCATGACCTCATTTTAACCTAATTAGTTCTGCAAAGACCGTATCTCCAAATAAAGTCAGGGTTCAAGGTACTAGGAGTTGGGACTTCAATATATGAATTTTGGGGGACACAATTCAACACATAACAGGAATAGCAAAAGTTATTACAACTCTAGGTGGCCACTTGAAAGGCTAAAATCAAAACAAAATAAAAATGTCTCTTTTTCTGGAAACAATCTTCTCATAGGGCTTGGAAAGCCAGACTGGGTAACATATTCTAGGAATGTAATCATCTCCAGATTGGGAGGCTTAGGATTTTTAAGATCCTTCAGCAGAGTGTTCTATCTGAATACAAGGTGTTCTAGAAATGCCTTGAATACAGAAATCCCCTTCTTTACCTGTCATATGAAGAACTATACTCCCTCTCCCCACCAGTGGTTCCTACGATGATGACAAGAAGCAAAGGGAGATTGAGATTCCTAAGCTCGTGATGGGAGTTTCCAGAATAGCTGTGAAATTAGAATTTGACCATAAACCTGGTGAGCAATGATTTAAGATCACCTAGAGCTAAACTGTGCCCCTGCTTGCTGTTCAGTGTTTCTTCTCTGTGTCTCTTTCCCCTCCCAGCAAGGCCAGAAACAGACTGATCTCTAAGGCAACCTCCTGCTTCCTTCTGTTTCAATTTGCACTTGCCTAATTGTCAGTGGTTTGAGCATCTTTCTGTAAGTTGATAAGGCTGTTGTATTTTCTCTTTTGTAAGTGCTCTTTATATATGAAGGAATGCTTCTCTTAATGTGGCCTATTTTCTCCATGTTTCCAAGTTTCAGCTTTGCTTATGAATTTTTCCCTGCCAAAATTTTAAATCCTTATGTAATCAAGTAACAAGTCTTTTGCTTTTTATCTTTTACATTTCTTAAATGTTTTCCTCAGGAATTTCACTGATTCCTGGTGGCATTTTCTGTCCCTGTCTCTTACCCCAAGAGTTGTGTATGTCTGACTTATTTACAAGTCTTGAGAAACTTCACAGGCTCCTTAAGTGATCGGTTTTATTTTCTCAAGAGTGGCTTTGCAATATCCTGCATTAGACACATTTAATATCATCAAATAACACTTCCATTATAGTGTTTATCATATTCTATATTTTTGTCTGGGTAGATATCTGTGTCTCCCACCAGACTGACCTTCAATGAAGGCACAGATTGTGTCTCATCCACTGCTGTAGCCCTGAAGCCTAGCAAAGTGACTGGCAAACAATGAGTGTTCAATAAGTGTTCTCTTGAATGCCATCCCTAGTTGGCCCTTACCCTTTAAGTGCCATGTCCTGAATGATAAGTTCTATCAGGTTGTTCAGAGCTCAGCATCTGATGACATCATCGGCCCACTGGTCACAGGGTGTTATGACAGTCAAGTATGACCTCACTCCAAAAATATTTTTTATCATTAAAAAATATGAGGGACTGAATCCTTTGGAGTCACTCAAATTCTCTCTCTATGCCTATTCTGTCTACATATAATGGTGAACCAGATTAAATGACTTTTTCACCCCAAACCTTTGCGATTTCTTAAGTTAATCTTTGTTTTTTCTTCCCTCTCAGAGTCCTACAATCAACAAAAGCCAATCAGTGGCTTCCATTTTTCTGTTACTGTTCATAAAAAGGCAAAGCTTGACCTCCTTTGAGAAACTGATGCTATAAAAAAGATTTTAGACATTTTTTCATGTGGCCAATAAATGGAATAATAATGGAACCTGTTTCTTTGAGTATGCATGTGGCAGGCAACCCCTACTCTTAGCCACTTCTTTTTTCCACTCCACTTGCCACTGTTGAAAAAAGGGAAGACACATGCTTGTTGAACTCTCTAAAGCTAGGAAGCCAAATGTCATGATTTTGTTCCACCTTAGCAAAGTTAGGGCTGCTACTCAGGACTGAGTGAGCACATGAAGGGAGAGAATGGGAAGAATGAAGTGGGATGCGTCTGTCGAATCCTGCACAAGTCTGCTTTTGGATTTGCTATGAAAGTGACTCATTTCATAAACAATACAGCCGCTGTAGGAGGCAGGCCTGTCAGATTTGATGGATGGCTGTGTATCTCTGGATCTTCTGCAATTGTTGGGCGGATAGGCTTCAGGGCCAAGCAACCATATCAAATCTATCTTGAGTCAATAAGAAATATGAGAACTCTTCCCACCAATGGTAAAAATAAGGCAATGTTCTGTGAATTCTGGGACTTTGGACCTACTTGACACGCTGACCCCTGCCTGCCTTTTGACTGCAGCTTCACATCTGACCGATCTGAGTGCCTGTGCTATGCAAGGGGAATTCTGGAGCGTCGTTCTCCCTTTCAGAGAGCAATGTCAATCTCAGGTGGTCCCCAAACAGCAGAGGCTGGATGGGAGAATGGACACATGATAGTTGCTTTGAAGAAAGAACGGATTTCTGGCAAATGTGAATTTAAGAGGACAAATGCATGAGTTGGATAATGACCATTTTGCACATTTAGCATGGATCTAGCCCCTTGACCCATTTCTAGCAAAATCACTGTCAACAAAACAGCTTCTGGAAATCTCAAGCAAAGAGAGCCAAGAATAATCATCATGGGCTGTTTGCAGATAAGAGGGCATGACCAGTGGTAAGCTGAGCTCCACCTCCACACAGGCCTAAGGGATACTAGGCCTGCTCTGACCTCCCAACTTGTAGAAAGCCTGAATCCTGGTTAGGAAAAGCACTAATTTTGACAGAGGAAATATGATTGGAAGAACTCTGGAAAAGTCTTCTCAGTTATTTACATCTAAATCTCTCTCCCACCTCTCATGGTCTCTGAAAGCTCCATCACAAGATATTTCTTTGTGTTAACACATGAAGGTACCTGGGTAAATGCAGTCATAAAGGGGTAAACATTAACCTTGATCCCCCATGCATACTTTAGTTCTAAATAGTTTATCACACTGCCCAGGTATTTTTAAATACCTCCAGGCTAGAAAAACAGAAGTAGTAAGTGTTGACACCAAGTTTGGAATAGAAATCTGGAAAAAGAGTGCACAGACCAATAGGGTGACTTCTAGCCAGACAAATATCAATGGGTGATCCTAAGTAAAGAAAAAAATGACATAAAGGAATGACTCAAAGTGGCAATGGAAGTAAAAGAAGATTCAAGGCCAGGCGTGGTGGTTCACCTGTAATCCCAGCGCTTTGAGAGGACAAGGCCAGCAGATTACTTGAGGTTGGAAGCTTGAGACCAGCCTGGACAACATGGTGAAATCCCATCTACAAAAATACAAAAATTAGCTGGGCATGGTGGCATACAACTGTAATCCCAGCTACTCGGGAAGCTGAGGCTGGAGAATCACCTGAACCTGGCAGGCAGAGGTTGCAGTGAGTCGAGATCACACCACTGCACTCCAGCCTGGTGACGAGTGAGATTCAAGATGAGTGGAATTAACATTCCCCAAGGCAGCCATGAACAGAAAGCTTTCCCAGATGAATTGCCCATCAGTGGCAGGTAACTTTTCACTTCTACAATGTAGGAATTCCCTTATTCATACACCCATTTAACAAGCATGTTCACAGTGCTTAGTATAAGCCCTGAGAGAAGTGTATGAGACAGTGCAGGGTGGTTCTTGACTCCATAGAGGCTCCTTCACGCTCCAGCTTTTCCCTAACGCCTGCCCCTCAGGTCCTCTTCCTCACCTGGTCCTCCTCCTGCCCAGGTCACATAGCACCGCTGAGCACATCCCTTTCTACTAGAGTGTGAGGAAATTTCTTGAGCAACAGGCTCTTCGCTGTTGAGGGAAACTACAAGTTCCATTTCACATGGCCCCTGAAGCAGTCCAGGGCTGAAGGATCACACTGTCCTGAGGGCCCCCACCTCCAGTGTCTAACCACCCAGGCTAAATCCCAGGCCTCTCTTCTAGGCTTTAGCTCTGAAATTCACAAACTCTTCTTCCTTCTTTTCCCAGGCTTGAGCCCAGCTCTCTCTTGCAGCCTGTTTTTCCTAGAGAATTAGGCATCTCTATTTCCTGTTCTGATTCCAGGTCCTTTCCGCTCTTGGCCTCATGTCAAAACTCTTCCATCAACAATCACCTGCTCTGCTGATTTGGCTTGGGCCTCCAGGCAGGATGTTGCCAAATAAACTTCTCCCAGCTGAACTGCCCTGAGGAAGGTACCTACCTCCAAAGTGCTGTCTCTCCCCTCTGTTCTCCCATCCTCCTTTCTATTGCATATTTACTTCTTTGACAAACCTGACTCTGAAGGCTGTGGCTCATTTAGACCCTCGTGACTCAGTGTCTGGCCTAGCAGGACTGGCCTCACCCAGAAGCTTTTTAGAAATATAGAACTCTAGGGCCGCACTGGAGACCTGTTGAATCAGAATGTGCATTTTAGCAGGTGACTGGTATGCATACAAACATTTTGATAGTCCAGTTTTAGACCTCTTTTCCCAGACACCCCACTCAGGGATGTTCATCCTCTTTTCCCCTCAAGCTGAAACCTTCCTCCATCCCTGAGAGTTCTGGGCCTATCTGACCAGCCTGGCAGTGTTGTCAGCCATCAGGTACCAGATGGCTTTTCTCAGCAACTTGCGTTGACTCACCACTCCAACCATTAGAGGCATCCTTTATCTTGCCCTTCAAGGTGTTATAGGGGCTGGCAATTCCCCTCAGCCTGGGCTCCCCCTCCTCAACCAAGGAATTGTACCAAGTATTCTTTTAAAGAGACTTCCCTTTAAAAAACCCAATATGGAATATTCTTTACAAAATCCCATTTATGATGTCAATATGCCAGGGAGAAGGGGCATCTCAAGGGCTTACTCTACATTTTAAAAAACTTTTTAAGAAAATTGTAGATTCACACGCGATTATAAAAAATAGTACAGAGAGATCCTCTATACTCTTCACCCAGTTTCCGCTGATGGCAACATCCTGTATGACTAGAGTTTAATATCATAACCAGGCTATTGACATTGATACAATACTTCAATCTTATTCAGATTTCACCAGTTTTACCTGCACTGATTTTATGTATTTTCTTTAATGTGATTTTTATCATATGAGTGGACCCATGTGACCACCACAATCACAATATAGAAGAGTTTCATCATAAGGTTCCCTGATGACACTCATTTACAGCCACAACCACTTCTCTCCCCACCCCAGCAACCACTAATCTGTTTTCCATCTCTATAATTATTTCAGTAAATACACACACACACACACACACACACACACACACAACCCTTGACCCTTGAACACCATGGGGGTTAGGAGCATCAACCCCCTATACAGTAAAAAAAATTCTACCTATAACTTTTGACTCCCCAAAACTTTAAGTACTAATGGTCTACTGTTGACCAGAAGCCTTACCCATAACAACATAATCAATTAAAATACATGTTTTATATGTTATCTGTGTTATATACTGTATTCTTACAACAAAGTAAGCTAGAGAAGACAAAGTGTTAAGAAAATAATAAGGAAGAGAAAATATATTTACTATTAATTAAGTGGAAGTGGATCGAAATAAAGGTCTTTATCCTTGTCCTCTTCACACTGAATAGGCTGAGGAGGAGGGGATGAACTTTCTGTCTCAGGGGTTGTGGAGGCAGAAGTAAATCTGTGTATAATTGAAACCACACAGTTCAAACCAGTGTTATTCAAGGGTCAACTGTGTGTGTGTACACACACACCTACACAAAATATATATACACAGGTATTGTGGGTTTTGTTCCAGACCACCACAATAAAACAAATATCACAATAAATAAAGTGAATCACACAAATATTTTGATTTTCCAGTGCAATAAAAGTTATGTTTATACTATACTGTAGTCTATTAAGTGTCCAATCATGTCTAAAAAACAATGTAACATTATGATTTTAAAATACTTTATTGCTAAAATATGCTAACAATCATCTTAGCCTTCCACAAGTTGTAATTGTTTTGCTGGTGGAGGGTCTTGCTTCAGTGTTAATGGCTGCTGACTGATCAGGGTGGTGGTTGCTAAAGATCAAGGTGGCTGTGGTAATTTCTTAAAATAAGACAATGAAGTAGTTTGCCACACTGATGTACTCTTCCTTTCACAAAGATTTTTCTGTGTATGTGGTGCTGTTTGATAGCATTTTTCCCGCAGTAGACCTTTCATAACTGGAGTCAATCCTTTCAAACCCTGCCATTGTTTTATCAATGAAGTTTATGGAATATTCAAAATTCTTTGTTGTCATTTCAACAACATTTATATCACCTTCACCAGGAGTAGATTCCATCTCAAGAAACAACTTTCTTTGCTGACCCATAAGAAGCAACTCCTCTTCCACTAAAGTTTGATCATGAGATTGTAGTAATGGTCACATCTTCAGGCTCCACTTCTAATTCTGTTTTTTAATATATTCCCACCAAATCTGCAGATGCTTCTACCATTGAAATCTTGAACGCCTCCGAGTCATCCATGAGGGTGGGAATCAATTTCTTTCACACTCCTGTTAATGTTGATATTTTGACCTCCTCCCGTAAATCATGAATGTTCTTAATGGCATCTAGAATGGTGAATGCTTTCCAAAAGGTTGTCAATTTACTTTTCCAAGCTCTATCAGAGGAATCACTATCTAGGGCAGCTGTAGCCTTACAAAATACATTTCTTAAATAATAAGACTTGAAGGTCAAAATTACTCCTTGATCCATGGGCTGCAGAATGGATGTTGTGTTAGCAGGCATGAAAACAACATTAGTCTCCTGTACCTCTCCATCAGAGCCCTTGAGTGACCAGGTGCATTGTCAATGAGCAGTAATATTTTGAAAGGAATCTTTTTTCTGAGCATTAGTTCTCAACAGCAGGCTTAAAATATTCAGTAAGCCATGCTATAAACAGATGTGCTATGATCCAGGCTCTGTTGTTCCATTTATAGAGCCCAGGCCGAGTAGATTTGGCATAATTCTTAAGGGTCCTAAGATTTTCAGAATTACAAATGAACATTATATATGTTCATTTGTGTATAACATACTATGTATATTATGTACAATGTATATATAATATATATACACTATATGTGTATATCTAACATATGTGTGTATACTATATATATAATCATAAGGTATGTAATCTTTTGATATTAGTTTCTTTTATGCAGCATAATTCTCTAGAGATTCATCTAGCTATTGTGTGTGCCAGTAGTTCATTCTTTTATATTTCTAAGTAGTATTCCATGGTATGAATATACCACCATTGGCTTAACTGCTCACCTATTGAAGGACATTTGGCTTATTTCTAGTTTTTGGCCATTACAAACTAAGCTGCTATGAATACTCCTATAAAGGTTTTTGTCTTACATAAGTTTTCATAATTCTGGCATAAATGCCCAAAAGTACAATTTGCTAAGTCACATGGTAGTTGCACGTTTAGTTTTGTAAGAAATTGCCATACTCATTTCCAGAGTGGCCATACCATTTTACATTTCTGCCCACAATGTATGACTGATCCTTTGCTCTACATTTCAAATGTTTTTCTTTTTAAATTTTTCATTATACTTTAATTTCTAGGGTACATGTGCACAACGTGCAGGTTTGCTCCACATGTATACATGTGCCATGTTGGTGTGCTGCACCCATTTACTCATCATTTACATGAGGCATATCTCCTAATGCTACCTCTCCCCCCTCCCCCAACCCCACGACAGGCCCCGTGTGTGATGTTCCCCTTCCTGTGTCCAAGTGTTCTCATTGTTCATTTCCCACCTATCAGTGAGAACATGCGGTATTTGGTTTTCTGTTCTTGCAATAGTTTGCTGAGAATGATGGTTTCCAGTTGCATCCATATCCCTACAAAGGACATGAACTCGTCCTTTTTTATGGTTGCATAGTATTCCATGGTGTATATGTGCCACATTTTCTTAATCCAGTCTGTCATTGATGGACATTTGGGTTGGTTCCAAGTCTTTGCTATTGTGAATAGTGCTGCAATAAACATATGTGTGCATGTGTCTTTATAGCAGCATGATTTATAATCCTTTGGGTATATACCCAGTAATAGGGTAGCTGGGTCAAATGGTATTTCTAGTTCTAGATCCCTGAGGAATCGCCACACTGTCTTCGACAATGGTTGAACTAGTTTACAGTCCCACCAACAGTGCAAAAGTGTTCCTATTTCTCCACATCCTCTCCAGCATCTGTTGTTTCCTGACTTTTTAATGATCACCATTCTAACTGGCATGAGATGGTATCTCATTGTGGTTCTGATTTGCATTTCTCTGATGGCTAGTGATGATGAGCATTTTTTCATGTGTCTGTTGGCTGCATAAATATCTTCTTTTGAGAAGTGTCTGTTCATATCCTTTGCCCAATTTTTGATGGGGTTGTTTGTTTTTTTCTTGTAAATTTGAGTTCTTTGTAGGTGCTGGATATTAGCCCTTTGTTAGATGAATAGACTGCAAAAATATTTTCCCATTCTATAGGTTTCCTGTTCACTCTGATGGTAGTTTCTTTTGCTGTGCAGAAGCTCTTTAGTTTAATTAGATCCCATTTGTCAATTTTGGCTTTTGTTGCTGTTGCTTTAGATGTTTTAGACATGAAGTCCTTGCCCATGCCTAAGTCCTGAATGGTATTGCCTAGGTTTTATTCTAGGGTTTTTATGGTTTTAGGTCTAACATTTAAGTCTCTAATCCATCTTGAATTAATTTTCATATAAGGTATAAGGAAGGGATCCAGTTTCAGCTTTCTACCTATGGCTAGCCAATTTTCCCAGCACTATTTATTAAATAGGGAATCCTTTCCCCATTTCTTGTTTTTCTAAGGATTGTCAAAGATCAGATGGTTGTAGATGTGTGGTATTATTTCTGAGGGCTCTGTTTTGTGGTATTATTTCTGTTCCATTGGTCTATATCTCTGTTTTGGTACCAGTACCATGCTGTTTTGGTTACTGTAGCCTTGTAGTATAGTTTGAAGTCAGGTAGCGTGATGCCTGCAGCTTTATTCTTTTGACTTAGGATTGTCTTGGCAATGCAGGCTCTTTTTTTGGTTCCATATGAACTTTAAAGTATTTTTTTCCAATTCTGTGAAGAAAGTCATTGGTAGCTTAATGGGGATGGCATTGAATCTATAAATTACCTTGGGCAGTACAGCCATTTTCACAATATTGACTCTTCCTATCCATGAGCATGGAATGTTCTTCCATTTGTTTGTGTCCTCTTTTATTTCATTGAGCAGTGGTTTGTAGTTCTCCTTGAAGAGGTCCTTCACATCCCTTGTAAGTTGGATTCCCAGGTATTTTATTCTCTTTGAAGCAATTGTGATTGGGAGTTCACTCATGATTTGGCTCTCTGTCTGTTATTGCTGTATAAGAATGCTTGTGATTTTTGCACATTGATTTTGCATCCTGAGACTTTGCTGAAGTTGCTTATCAGCTTAAGATTTTGGGCTGAGACGATGGGGTTTTCTAAATATACAATCATGTCATCTGCAAACAGGGACAATTTGACTTCCTCTTTTCCTAATTGAATACCCTTTATTTCTTTCTCCTGCCTGATCTTGCTGACCAGAACTTCCAACACTATGTTGAATAGGAGTGGTGAGAGAGGGCATCCCTGTCTTGTGCCAGTTTTCAAGGGGAATGCTTCCAGTTTTTGCCCATTCAGTATGATATTGGCTGTGGGTTTGTCATAAAGAGCTCTTATTATTTTGAGGTACGTTCCATCAATACCGAATTTATTGAGAGTTTTTAGAATGAAGGGCTGTTGGATTTTGTCAAAGGCCTTTTCTGCATCTATTGAGATAATCATATGGTTTTTGTCTTTGGTTCTGTTTATATGCTGGATTAGGTTTATTGATTTGCGTATGTTGAACCAGCCTTGCATCACAGGTATGAAGGCCACTTGATCATGGTGGATAAGCTTTTTGTTGTGCTGCTGGATTCAGTTTGCAAGTATTTTATTTTTGCATCGATGTTCATCAGGGATATTGGTCTAAAATTCTCTTTGTGTGTGTGTGTCTCTGCCAGGCTTTGGTATCAGGATGATGTTGGCCTCATAAAATGAGTTAGGGAGGATTCCCTCTTTTTCTATTGATTGGAATAGTATCAGAAGGAATGGTACCAGCTCCTCCTTGTACCTCTGGTAGAATTCAGTTGTGAATCCATCTGGTCCTGGACTTTTTTTGGTTGGTAGGCTATTAATTATCGCCTCAATTTCAGAGCCTGTTATTGGTCTATTCAGGGATTCAACTTCTTCCTAGTTTAGTCTTTGGAGAGTGTAAGTGTCCAGGAATTTATCCATTTCTTCTAGGTTTTCTAGTTTATTTGCATAGAGGTGTTTATAGTATTCTCTGATGGTAGTTTGTATTTCTGTGAGGTCAGCGGTGATATCCCCTTTATCATTTTTTATTGTGTGTATTTAAGTATTTTCTTTTCTTCTTTATTAGTCTTGGAGCAGTCTATCAATTTTGTGGATCTTTTCAAAAAACCAGCTCCTGGATTCATTGATTTTTTGAAGGGTTTTTTTTGTGTCTCTATCTGCTTCAGTTCTGCTCTGATCTTAGTTATTTCTTGCTGTCTGCTAACTTTTGAATGTGTTTGCTCTTGCTTCTCTAGTGCTTTTAATTGTGATGTTAGGGTGTCAAATTTAGATCTTTCCTGCTTTCTCTTGTGGGCATTTAGTGCTATAAATTTCCCTCCACATACTGCTTTAAATGTGTCCCAGAGATTCTGGTATGTTGTATCTTTGTTCTCATTGGTTCCAAAGAACATCTTTATTTCTGCCTTCATTTCGTTATGTACCCAGTAGTCATTCAGGAGCAGGTTGTTCAGTTTCTGTGTAGTTGAGCAGTTTTGAGTGAGTTTCTTAATCCTGAGTTCTAGTTTAATTGCACTGTGGTCTGAGAGACAGTTTGTTATAATTTCTGTTCTTTTACATTTGCTGAGGAGTGCTTTACTTCCAACTATGTGGTCAATTTTGGAATAAGTGCGATGTGGTGCTGAGAAGAATGTATATTATATTGATTTGTGGTTCGGAGTTCTGTAGATGGCTATTAGGTCTGCCTGGTGCACAGCAGAGTTCAATTCCTGGATATCCTTCTTAACCTCTGTCTCATTGATCTGTCTAATGTTGACAGTGGGGTGTTAAAGTCTCCCATTATTATTGTATGGGAATCTAAGTCTCTTTGTAAGTCTCTAAGGACTTGCTTTATCAATCTGGGTGCTCCAGTATTGGGTGCATATATATTTAGGATAGTTAACTCTTCTTGTTGAATTGATCCCTTTACCATTATGCAAGGCCTTCTTTGTCTCTTTTGATCTCTGTTGGTTTAAAGTCCATTTTATCAGAGACTAGGATTGCAACCCCTGCCTTTTTTTGTTTTCCATTTGCTTGGTAGATTTTCCTCCATCCCTTTATTTTGAGCCTATGTGTGTCTCTGCAGGTGAGATGGGTCTCCTGAATACAGCACACTGATGGGTCTTGACTCTTTATCCAATTTGCCAGTCTGTGTCTTTTAATTGGAGCATTTAGTCCATTTACATTTAAGGTTAATATTGTTATGTGTGAATTTGATCCTGTCATTATGATGTTAGCTGGTTATTTTGCTCGTTAGTTGATGCAGTTTCTTCCTAGCATCAATGGTCTTTACAATTTGGCATGTTTTTGCAGTGGCTGGTATCGGTTGTTCCTTTCCATGTTTAGTGCTTCCTTCAGAAGCTCTTGTAGGGCAGGCCTGGTGGTGACACAATCTCTCAGCATTTGCTTGTCTGTAAAGGATTTTATTTCTCCTTCACTTATGAAACTTAGTTTGGCAGAATATGAAATTCTGGGTTGAAAATTCTTTTCTTTAAGAATGTTGAATATTGGTCCCCACTCTCTTCTGGCTTGTAACGTTTCTGCTGAGAGATCCACTGTTAGTCTGATGGGCTTCCCTTTGTGGGTAACCCGACCTTTCTCTCTGGCTGCCCTTAACATTTTTTCCTTCATTTCAACTTTGGTGAATCTGACAATTATGTGTCTTGGAGTTGCTCTTCTCGAGGAGTATCTTTGTGGCGTTCTCTGTATTTCCTGAATTTGAATGTTGGCCTGCCTTGCTAGGTTGGGGAAGTTCTCCTGCATAATATCCTGCAGAGTGTTTTCCAATTTGGTTCCATTCTTCCCATCACTTTCAGGTTCACCAATCAGACATAGAATTGTTCTTTTCACATAGTCCCATATTTCTTGGAGGCTTTGCTCGTTTCTTTTTACTGTTTTTTCTCTAAACTTCTCTTCTTGCTTCATTTCATTCACTTGATCTTCAATCACTGATACCCTTTCTTCCAGGTGATCAATTCAGTTACTGAAGCCTGTGCATTTGTCACGTAATTCTTGTGCCATGGTTTTCAGCTCTATCAGGTCATTTAAGGACTTCTCTACATTGGTTATTCTAGTTAGCCATTCGTCCAACCTTTTTTCAAGGTTTTTAACTTCTTTGCAATGGGTTCGAACTTCTTCCTTTAGCTCGGAGAAGTTTGATCATCTGAAGCCTTCTTCTCTCAACTCGTCAAACTCATTCTCTGTCCAGCTTTGTTCTGTTGTTGGCAAGAAGCTGCATTCCTTTAGAGGGGGAAAGGCCCTCTGATTTTTAGAATTTTCAGCTTTTCTGCTCTGTTTTTTCCCCATCTTTGTGGTTCTATCTACCTTTGGTCTTTGATGATGGTGACGTACAGATGGGGTTTTGGTGTGGATGTCCTTTCTGTTTGCTAGTTTTCCTCCTAACAGTGAGGACCCTCAGCTGCAGGTCTGTTGGAGTTTGCTCGAGGTCCACTCCAGACACTGCCTGGGTATCAGCAATGGAGGCTGCAGAAGAGTGAATATTGCTGAACAGCAAAAGTTGCTGCCTGATTGTTCCTCTGGAAGCTTCGTCTCAGAGGGGTACCCAGCCGTGTGAGGGGTCAGTCTGCCCCTACTGGGGGGTGCCTCCCAGTTAGGCTACTCGGGGGTCAGGGACCCACTTGAGGAGGCAGTCTGTCCGTTCTCAGATCTCAAACTCCTTGCTGGGAGAACCACTACTCTCTTCAAAACTGTCAGACAGGGACTTTAAATCTGCAGAGGTTTCTGCTGCCTTTTGTTTGGCTATGCCCTGTTCCCAGAGGTGGAGTCTACAGAGGCAGGCAGTCCTCCTTGAGCAGAGGTGGGCTCCACCCAACTCGAGCTTCCCGGCCACTTTGTTTACTTACTCAAGTCTCAGCCATGGCGCGCACCCCTCCCCCAGCCTCACTGCCGCCTTGCAGTTAGATATCAGATTGCTGTGCTAGCAACGAGGGAGGCCCCGTGGGCATGGGACCCTCTGAGCCAGGCATGGGATATAATCTCCTGGTGTGCCATTTGCTAAGACTCTTGGAAAAGCACAGTATTAGGGTGGGAGTGACCCGATTTTCCAGGTGCTGTGTGTCACAGTTTCTCTCGGCTAGGAAAGGGAATTCCCTTACCCCTTGCGCTTCCCAGGTGAGGTGATGCCTCGCCCTGCTTCAGCTCTCACTCGGTGGGCTGCACCCACTGTCCTGTACCCACTGTCCGACACGCCCCAGTGAGATGAACCCGGTACCTCAGTTGGAAATGCAGAAATCACCCGTCTTCTATGTCACTCACGCTGGGAGCTGTAGCCTGGAGCTGTTCCTATTCGGCCATCTTGGACGAGAATCATTTTAAATGTTTTTATCTGGTTAATGTCAAAATCCAATTACCATCCATAGTTTCCTTTAAGCACCCAAAGAAACAATAACAGAAAAAGAAACATTTGCCCTCTCTGAGTTGCATGATTTATGCCTCTGCCCCCTAAAATGCACTGTCTGCCCACGCTCACTTTGATTTTGCAGTCTGCCTTCATGTTTTTCCCTCCTTTGGGTGCCTTCCAAATTGCTTATCAACATTGGCTGCAATTTCTTTGTGTCTTGTTCTGATCATAATCTGCTAATCCTCCCCAGATGCCACGCCAAGTCCCAGCGGTGCAGTCGGGCCTGCAACCACTACTCATGACTCAGCACCTTGGACAGAAGAGCTGAGGCTCTGGCCCCAGGCGCCCAGGCCGGCACTAGTCACTCACTGTTTCCAAGCCCAAGGTACATCTCTGCCTCCATTTCTTTTTTTTTTTTTTTTTTTTTTTTTTTTTTTTTTTTTTTTTTTTTTTTGAGACGGAGTCTCGCTCTGTCCCCCGGGCTGGAGTGCAGTGGCCGGACCTCAGCTCACTGCAAGCTCCGCCTCCCGGGTTCACGCCATTCTCCTGCCTCAGCCTCCCGAGTAGCTGGGACTACAGGCGCCCACCTCTGCGCCCGGCTAATTTTTTGTATTTTTTTTTTAGTAGAGACGGGGTTTCACCGTGTTTCCATTTCTATTTTGCCAGGAGCAAAGCAGAATTGTGGGAAGGGTGAAGAGTCCAGGCAGAAATTGAGCAAGACTCGGGCAGCAACATATTGACAAGGATGTCCAAGCAGGAAATGGGCAGAACCTTAGCACTGGGGACTTTGCCATTTAAGCCAGGTCTTTCCTCAGTTCTGAACATCATAATCATAACAATGCTAGTTATCATTTATTGGATATTTCATGTGGGCCAGGAACTTTTAAAATACACTTTCCATGTACTCTTTTTACTAAACCCTCACTGCCACTCTATAAGAACAGATATTTTCTGTTCTCCATTTCACAAGTGAGGAATCTCAGGCCTGAGATCACACAAGAATTTAAATCCAGACAACTTCAGAGCCCACAGATTTAACCCCATTGCTCTATTACCTCCCAAAGGCATGAGTCTCTAAAACACAATATTCTACAAACCTTAAGAAAGAGTCCACAGGTCCTAGGTTCTCTTCCTACTAATTCATACCCAAATATTTGCATGCCAGGAAGGAGGGCCCATGTGAAGGTGGAGAAGTATGTCACAGACAACAGCTTGTGCAGCCTGTCAATAAACCTTTAGTTCTTGTCTTAAGAATCAAGTGACAGTGTCCAGTTCACATAAACAAACGTTTTCTGGCAATTCACAAATTCTTGGATAAACAAAGACAACTAAAAAGTTGCTGCCCATCTAAAAATGTTTGAAGGGATGTGGTATGCAGCAAGCTTCAGGCGAGAGATGCAAGCAAGCGTGTCTCTCGTCCACCTGCTCATGACCCTGCGGCATTCCACAAACTAGCAAGGACACAGTGCAGCTTCATGGAATACCAGGGCTCCAAATGCATATTTGTCACATACCATTCACTCTGGCAACATGCATTCCACATGCCCCAGAATTCTGCAACTTGTGCTGTTTTGCCTTCTGATGAGATAGCTTGCTGATAGTAAACACTTCTTGATAGAGGACCTTTGCCCCCAAGCTGAATGTTATTTGACCTGTGTGTTAAATTCCTTTCCCCACTTACTATTAAGCCACACCTCTGTATTCTCCACACATCCCATCTTGCATAGCCTGCTAAATATTCTGTCTTGTCCCAAAGAGGATTGCCTTCTAGATAATTTCCTGTCTCCTTAACACAGGCTTGTCATGGGACCTCCTGACGCTTAAGGCTGCCAAGAACAACTTGCAGTTCTTGCAGTCAACACACTCCGTGCTCGTCCTGGCCTTCCCTGACACTCAGGGAGCCCCACCTTTCCTGGGCACATTCCATCCCTACTCATCCCACCTACTCCTTTTTTATTCCTTCATTGGGTGGTGCCACTGAAGCTTGCAAACTGCTCTTTTCCCTTAGGCAAGGGATTTGGGCTTCACAGTGTCATCTGTCCTATGTAGTCTAGGGCAGAAAGTTAGGATTTAAGAATCCAAAAGTTGTGGCTTCCAGTCTTGACATTCCCAGATACCAGTAGTGTTCAAAATCCCCAAGTTACCAACAACCCATGTGTAACATAAAAATCCCTGGCTCTATCTTCATTACTAGGAACACCCCTCAGCATCAACTTTACCTCTCAACACCTTATTTCACTGCCTCAAAACAACAGATGTCTCCTTTTTATTTAATGCCCCCTGCCTTTCCTTCTTTCATTCTGCCTTTTATAGCTGCTGTTTTGTATGTTTCACGTATCTTCAGAAATTGGTTTCAATTCTTTCTGATTACAAATGGTGGAAAGAATAAAGGGAGAAAGTGAAGAAGAAAGGAAAAATGGAAGGAAGGAGGGAAGGAAGGAACAAAGGAAGAAAAGAAAGAGAGGAGAGGAAAGGAAAGGAGAGGAGGGAGGAAAGGAGGGCAAAAGGAAGAAAGGAAGAAGGGAGGCAGGGAGGGAAGAATGACAAAAATGCAAACAAAATTAAGAAATTTCAGACAGAACTTTGTCCATAGCAGATAAGCTCAGAATACCTTAGCAAATTTAGCTTTTCTTTCTAAGCAAAGCAAGGAGCAACCAGAGGGAGGAAGCACCTAATATTCATAGATAAGGAATTTAATAGCTCAAATTTCTTGCATTCTATGCATAACTTCATAGGTGAGTTAAACTTTCTGATTCTCTCTTTCTCAATCTGTAAAATGAAGTGGTAATTAAGTAACTAGACCACTACAACTAAAATAGGACATACTCTTATAAAATACTGATGTTACAAATAAAAAGTAGCACTATTGAGATACATTAAAAACTCTCTTCCAAGCAATATGCTAATTACAGAAATGAAAGAATCATTTGTCACTGCTATTTATCTAGGCAGATTCACAAATTCTTATTTCAGTTTAAAAACGTATCCTTTTTATTTCTGATCAAAAAACACTTCATAATTATGGGAGTGAGTGCAAATAGCCCAAAGCACGCCAGCAGCTTTCCTCACCGTTGCCCTGCTCAGTTCCCATAGAAAAGCACCGACACTGGCGCAATCTACTTTACATTTCAGGACTTGCTCTATAAGGCCTCTTAACCTCTCTGTCTTTGATACTGCTGAGTCTTCCTGAAACTCTCTCCTTTCCTTGGCTTCTAGGCCACTACTTGTTGCCTATTCTTCCTCAATCTTCTCACTTTCTGTTCCTAGGTCCTCTCCTGTCCTAACTGTGGCCTCTTTTCTGCTCACCCTGCACCCTCTCCCTTCCAAGGCTCCAGTGTTTCCCAATGGCGACATAATTGGTTGGCATTTTGAGTGGGACAATTCACTGTTTAGGACTGCCCTTTTATTTCAGAACATTTAGCATCCTGGTCCCCTCTCATACATGTCAGCAATGCCACACCCAGTCATTGTGACAACAAAAAACAACTCATATATTTCAAAATGCCCCTTCTAGGGGCAGCACCACTCACAGTGTGTGAGAAATTCTGTGCCATTTTACCATACCCAGCCCAAATATCTCCCCTATGCTTTAGTCCATTGTCAACTAGATATCCTCAGTGGGATGATGCAAAAAAAACCTTCACACTTCTGTCTGAAGCAAAGCCCATCTCCCCAAATCTGATTTTCCTCTTGAATTCCTATCTCTGTTGGTCATGCATAACCACCAGAGCCAGAAACATAGATGTCAACTTTGACTCCTTCCTCCTCTTCAAATCCCAGATCAATTAATCTCCAGGTCTTTTCAATTGTACCTCATGAATAACTTTCACATCTGTCATTTCCCCTCTATTTCCACATAATAACTATCTCTTTTCCAACCCACTGATTCTCAATATGGGATGTTAAGCCTGCTGGTTGGCCATGAAAGATCTCCCAATAAGCTACAAAATGATTATATGTATGTCTAAATCTCTAAACTCACATTCTTCTCTTATTGAGTAAAACTTGGTTCTATTCAGAGTCTTTGTTCTCTAAATTCATTTAGTACTAGAGACTGAAATTCCTGAAGTATGTTAAGGTATTTTTTGTCCCACCTATGTGGGTCAGGGTCAAAAGAGTCTGTGCACCACTGTCCTAGACAATAAGCTCCTCAATGTTCAAACTCTAATCTCATTTTTCTCCCACCAGTTTTCTGCTTATCAAGTCCATAGTCCCCAGCATTTTCAGAATTATCTTTCTAAAATGTTAATTTGACATTATCACTCCTCTGCTTAAATTTATTCAATAGTTGTTTATTACCTATAACACACACCTCAGGCAATCATATGTGAAATCTCAAGCTATGGTCTCTCTCTCTCTCTTCAACTCAGTCCCCAAACTTTACACAAAGGTCTACCAATCCCAAACTCTTATAGTTTCCCAAGGACACCTTGCTGCTCAGTGCCCTTCTGCTGTTGCACATGTGTCTCTCTTGGCCTAGAGTTATCTGCCATTGACTTGACTTGAGTTGTATTTTAAAAGTATCAACCCCGGTATTGTGTAGAGTAGGGGTCCCCAGCCCCCATACCATGGACTGGTACCAGTCTGTGGCCTGTTAGGAGCCAGGCTGCACAGCAGGAGGTGAGTGGCAGGTGAGCAAGCATTACTGCCTGAGCTCTGCCTTCAGGAAGATTATCAGTGGCATTAGATTCTCATAAGAGCATGAACCCTATTATAAACTGCTCATGCAAGGAAACTAGGTTGCACCCTCCTTATGACAATTTAATGCCTGATGATCTGAGGTGGAACAGTCTCACCCCAAAACCATCTCCCCGACCCTGGTCCATGGAAAAATTGTCTTCCATGAAACTGGTCCTTGGTGCGAAAATGTTTGGGAGACCACTGGTATAGAGAACAGACTTCAAGGGCACAGGGAAGAAGCAGTGATACAAAAGCTGATGGTGGTTTGCCCCATGGCGATAGCACTGAAAGGGGAGAATAATGCTCAATTCTTAGATATTTGTAAAGTATTCATTTTATATATTTCATTTAAATGCCTACCAAAATGTTTTTCCTAGTTGACAGGTAGCAAAACTGAGCCATCAAGTCATTGCCTTAGTGCATTCAGACTGCTGAAACAAAATTCCATAACTGGGTGGCTTATAAACAACAGAAATGCATTTCTCGCAGTTCTAGAGGCTGGGAAGTTCAAGATTAAGGTACTTGCAGATTCAGTGTCTGGTGAGGGCTCACCTCCCAGACAACCATCTTTTCACTATAACATTACATGGCAGAAAGGACAAGGGATCTCTTGGGACTTCTTTTTTAAGAATACTAATCTCATTCATGAGGGCTTCACCCTCATGACCTAATTACCTCCTAAAGTCCCATCTACTAATATTAATTAGTATTAGGATTTCACCATATGAATGTGGGAGGAGGGGTACAAGCATTCAGTCTACAGCAGTCATATGGCATCTCATCAGTATTGTATTGTATATCAGTATTGTATTGTATATAGTACCTGAAAGGCCTAGAATTCATTTCCTCACTTAAAGAGTTATTTTCCACTCAAAAAACCTCTTTGTAAACTGAGCAGGGGTGTGATTTCTGTCTCTCTTAAGAATTTTAAAAGTTAAGTGCATACCTCAATTATCTTGAAAAGAATTCCTCATTCCCCAGTTTGAGGTTGTTTTTGTTGTGTTATTTTCAGCAATGCTGGTAAGAAAAGTCGTGACATTAGTAATGCTTCAATCTTGCTTTTGCTCCCCTTTCAACCCTCTTCTCTTAATCTTATCATGTACCCATGCTTCATAAGCTCCTTTATCCTAATTGTTTTATTGGTAATAGTAGTAGTTGTTGTTGTCACTAGGAGTAAAAATAATTATAATACTACAGTGCATTAACTCAGACTCACAGAATCTTGTCATGCTAAGAGTTTAAATGAATTACTTCATTTAATTCTTACAGGAACCATAAAAAGGTGAGCAGCATCTTTATACCAATTTTGCAGATAAGACAATAGAGACTCAAAGAAGTTATGAAATGTATTCAAGATCATTCATCTAGCCAACTGTACAACAGAATTTAAATCCAGATTTCATAGCCTGTACTACTACTCTATGTTGGCTCTCTTACTGCCATTTATCTAGATTCCAACTATCATGTAACTGTGAACTAATCTAATGAAGCATTTAAAAATAAATATTTTAAAATTTAAAAAGTAATTTTATGTTTGTTGTCGAAAGTTCAGAAAACCTAGAAAAGCACAAAGAATAAAATATTTATAGAATTACATCATACAGGGACTAATATTTTTGTATTCTCTACATCATAGTCATAATAGATTAATATTGTTGTGATTAAACTGAACAACTTTTTTTGTAATCTGATTTTCTAAAGCATTAAAATTATTAAAGCATTTTCCCATATCATTAAGTTATATTCTCCAAGATCACTGTAGTCATATAGCATGCTATTATGTGGATGCATGAACAAATTTATTCAATCAGTTTTATACTGTTGAATATTTTGGTTAATTTTTTTTTTTTTTTAGATTAAAAATTTCCTTACTGATACTGCAGTTAAGAAGAAATCACTTAGGCAGATAGCAAGGGTATGGGAATCCCTGGTAAAGCTTTTCTTTTTAATGAAAAGCAGCCCCAAATCATTTTCTAACAAAGATCAGCCTGTATACTTGTGCCATGTTGGTCTGCTGCACCCATCAACTCGTCATTTACATCAAGTAAATGGCACAAGTATACATATGTAACAAACCTGCACGTTATGCACATGTACCCTACAACTTAAAGTATGATAATAATAAATAAATTTAAAAAAAAAAAAGATCAGCCTGTAAAGGTGAGCTGCAGACGTAGAGGAGCAAGCTGGGAGCTTGCCTGAGTGAATGCCGGCAGGAACTAAGGACTAGGCCTGGCGCGGTGGCTCACGCCTGTAATCCCAGCACTTTGGGAGGCCGAGACGGGCGGATCACAAGGTCAGGAGATTGAAACCATCCTGGCTAACACGTTGAAACCCTGCCTCTACCAAAAATACAAAAAATTAGCTGGGCGTGGTGGCGGGCGCCTGTAGTCCCAGCTACTCGTGAGGCTGAGGCAGGAGAATGGCGTGAACCCGGGAGGCGGAGCCTGCAGTGAGCCAGGATTGCGCCACTGCCCTCCAGCCTGGGCGACAGAGCAAGACTCTGTCTCAAAAACAAAGGAGCTAAGGACTAGACATTTTCAAGATGGTGGCTCCATCTTCCTGTCTTTGCCAGCCACATGTACTATAAGGGCAGACAAGATGGGCAGATCAACTAGAAAGTCTATTTGCCTAATAAGATTAAGGTGGGACAACCAGCCTTCCCGCAAGCTAAGTAAACTTCATACCTTATGTGATCGAACCGATCTGTGAGCGCTCTGTAAATCAGATACTGCCTCCTCAAAGTGGACTATAAAATTCAGTGTATTCAGCACCAGCCGGTCCTTTCCCTTGGAGACCCCTCTCTCTATGGAGAGAGCTGTCTCTTTTTCTTCTCTTCCATTTATTAAACCTCTGCTCCTAAACTCCTAGCGTGTGTCTGTGTCCTGAATTTTCCTGGCATGCAACAATTACCCAGACAATGTAGCCACTTCATTACTATCATTATTTAATTAAAACTTTCATATATGTCTGATTATTTCTTCTGGATAAATACCTAGAAGAAGAATTTCCAGTTCAAAAGTAAAAAATAAATAAATAAATAAAAAATAAAAATAAAAATAAAAATAAAAATTTAAGCTTTTTATTCTTTTTTTGCCAAAATACACTTCTAAAGATTGTTCTAATCTAAATTTTAACCAGTAGTTTTTTAATGTGGCCTGGTTTTATACACTCTAGCTAATACTATTTTTATTATTTGGAATTGTTTTCTTTTCCTTTTAATACTTCTTCCCATTTATTTTATTATTTTATTTTATTTATTTTTTTGAGACAGGATCTCACTCTGTCACGCAGGCTGGAGTGCAGTGGTGTGATCTCAGCTCACTGCAACCTCCACCACTGGCTCAAAGGATCCTCCTACCTCAGCCCCCCAAGTAGCCATGTATTTTAAAATCAAGAGGGGAAAGACTTTTGCTTCCTTCCATGAAGGAATAGTAATTGCATGGCCTTTGCACTTTTACCTCCATAACCCATAAACAACTAGAAAACTAAATGAAATATATAAAATGTCTGTTTTCCAGCATTAGACAAGAAGCAGTGTAGGTCTATGATCCCTGAAAGCATGACTTGCAGCCTGGAAGCAATTTCCTAACCTCAGGGCAGGAAAGGGGGCCCATGCAGAGCTTGGCAGTTTCTCTGAATTGAGGAGAGAGAGGAGCTCAGAAAGGCTGAGGCAGCTGGAAATTACAGGGCAGCATTCCAGAGAGGGAGGAGCCACACAAAGGAAGAATGCCAGAAACCTGCATAGGAGTCCCATTGAGTGGCTGAAGCCAAAACTGCACATGTGTAAGTGAACTCCACAAATCCAGGCAAAGAACAACTGCCAGGGTTTTCTATCTGAACAGTTCTCTGAGCTCATTCAGGGCAGAATGACATTCGACTTGTTATTCCTTGGAGTGTAAAGACTCCATTTGAATACCTAGGTATTCAATAAAGACTACAGAAAAGCCAAGCCTTAGTAGTAGGAATAAACTAGCTCTACAATAAGGCTACTCTAGACCTATCCTAACAAAGCTTAACAACAAGCCTCAAAAGGATAAAAGTGATATGCAAGTAACTGCCTGCCAAAGCAAACATCAATACTCTAAGACAACAAAATCCAAGCAGTCAATAATGTAACATTCCTAACATCTAACATTCAATAAAAAATTGTTAGATATGCCAAGAAGTATCAAGATGTGATCCTTAATCATGAGAAAAATAAGTGAGTGGAAATAAACACAAAAGTGGCTGAGAAGTACAATTAGCAGACAAGGACTTTAGAAGAACTACTATCAAAACTCAGCAATTTAAGAGAAAGCAAGGACATAAATAAAGAAGTTGAATATATGAAAAGGAGCCACACAATGTTCTAGAGTCCAAAAATAACATATATGAAGTGAAAGAAGATTCACTTAATGAACTTAACAGCAGCTTAGACATTGTAAAAAAAAAAGATTAGTAAAATTGAAGATATAGCAATAGAAACTATCCTAAATCAAGCAAAGCGAGCAAAAAGGCTGGAAAAAAATGAATGAAACCTTAGTAAGATATCAGACAAGCAGTCTAATGTACATGTAATTGGAGTCTCAGATTGAGAGATAAGAGAGGAAGAAGTAGAAAAAAAATTTAAAGAAATAATAGTCGAATATATTCTAAAATTGATAAAAATAATAAGCCTACATGTTCAAAAAGCATGAAAAATGCAGGACAAACACAAAAAAATACCACACCAAGTCAAACAGCCAGCCTTCAAGATGGCTCCCAGTGACCCTCATCTGCTGGTATTCATGCCCTTGTATGATTCCCTCCCATACAAAATAATGCTGACCTGTGTGACCAACTGGATATTGTGGAGATAATGACATGTGACTTCTGAGTGTAGATCACAAGAGGCACTACAGCTTCTGCCTTGCTTTCTTTTGAATCACTTGTTCTGGGAGAAGCCAGCTACGATGTCATGAAAACACTCAAGCAGCTCTATGAAGAAGTTCATATGTAAAGAAATTGAGGACTTCTATCCAAATTGCCATCAACTTGCCAGACACATGAGTGAGCCATCTTGGAAGCAGACCCTGCAGCCCCAGTCAAGCTTTCAGATGACTCCAGGCCCAGTCAACATCTTGACTGAACCTTCATGAGAGACCCACAACAAAACCAAGTAAGCTACACCTGAATATCAAACCCACAGAAATGGCAAGAGATAAGTGCTCATTGTTGTTTTAAGCCACTTGAATTTGGGGCATAATACTTTACACCAAAATAATTAGTTGTGTTTCTATTTGCTAGCAAAAAAAAAAGGAAAATAAAATCTTAAAACAAAAAACCCTTAACAATAGCAATGAAACAGCATCTACTGAAAATTACAGAACATTACTAAGAGAAATTAAAGTAGACCTAAATAAATGGAGCTATCTACCATGTTCATAGAGTACAGGACACAAGACTATTAAATATTACTTTTTTCCAAATTAATCTATAGGTTCTAGCAATCTTTTTGTAGAAACTGACAAGCTAATTTTAAAATGTATATGGAAATGCAATGAACCTAAAATAGTAAAATAAATCTTGAAGTAAGAACAAAGCTGGAGGTCTTATATACCTTACATCAAGAATTATTACAAAATGACAGAGTTCAAGATAATGTAGTGTTAGCATAAAAGTAAACATGTAGAAAAATGGAATGGAATACAAAGTCCAGATATGGATCACACACATGTGATCAATTGACTTTAGCAAGGGTACAAAGACATTTCAGTGGTAAAAGGAAAATTTTCTAACATATGGTGTTGTTTTTACTGGATATATATGAGGGGAAGAATGAACATCAACTTTTATCACACACAGCATAAAACAGTGATAGAACTAAATGTAAAAGCTAAAACTGTAAAATTTCTAGACAAAATTTTCACAAAGAAAAATTTTTTGTTCACAAGAGAAAATCTTTGTGACCTTGAGATAGGCAAAGATTTCTTACATAGTACATCAAAATCACAAATTATAAATGAAAAAAATGATAAATTAGACATCATCAAAATTTCAAATTATTATTCTTCAAAAATCACTATTAAGGAAACAAAAAGGCAAATCATTAAACAGAAAAAATATTTGCATACATGTATAGCAAGGTGCCTAAATCTGGAAATTAAAAAGAAATAATAACTCAATAATAAAAAGGCAAACAAATTAAAAATGAGCAATGGATTTGAATAATAATTTCATAAAAGAAGGTATATGAATGGCCAGTAAGCACATGAAAAAGTGTTCAACTTTGAGTAATGAATTGTATACCTTAACTGGGTGGATTGGATGATATGTGAATGATATCTTGATAACACTTACATAAAAAATGAAACAATGAAGCTAGGAGTGGAGGAAGGAGTAAATTGCAAAGGTATGTGATACAGAAAAAGTGGCAGATAGGAGGCAGGGCTAACTTGCAGCTCCCACCTGGACAGACAAAGCAGTGTGTGGAGACTCACACTGTGAACTCTTGCTCCAAGAACTCCTACAGGAACATACAGGGAAAGCCGAGAGAATCCACAAACCCTTTGAAGGAGGTGGAATGCAACTGCAGGTTCTGTTAAGACAGCCAAGAAACTGTGAGTCCGCTTTCTTTCTCAGCTGGGAGTCTCGTAACCTGGGACAAGTTCTCAGACTTGCTCACTGGTTGCCTGGAAATAAATTCAGTGCTGTTTGAGGGGGCATGGTGGGAGTGAGACTGGACTTTTGGGCTGCATGGGAGACGGATGAGGCCTGTGGCTGCTGGCTTTCCCCCACTTTCCTGGCAACTGGTGTGATGCAGCAGTAGCAGCCATAATCCCTCTGGGACCATAACTCCATTGGCCTGGGAAACCACACCCCCATCCCCCACAGCAGCTGCAGCAAGCTCCACCCAAGGAGAGTCTGAGCTCAGACAACCCAACCCCACCTCAACATGATGATCTTTCTCCACCTACCCTGGTAGCTGGAGACAAAGGACATAATCTCTTGGGAGTTCTATAGCCCTGCCCACCACCTGATACTTGGGCAAGCTTGTATCCTCCCTATACTACTGCAGCTGATGCACTTTTGAAGGTGCTATCTTTTGGCTGGAGGCCAGCCAACACAAAATCAGTGCACTTAAAAATACAACCAAGGACCCTCACAGAGTCTACTTCACTTCCCTGCTACCTCCACCAGAGCAGGTGCTTGTATCCATGGCTGAAAGACCTGAAGATGGATAACATTACAGGACTCTGCAGATATTCCCCCAGGACCAGCCTGGAGCCCAGTAGCTCCGCTGGGTGGCTAAATCCAGAAGAGAAATAACAATCACGGCAGTTTGGCTCTCAGGAAGCCTCATCCCTAGAAGAAGGGGGAAAGCACCAAATCAAGGAAGCACTTCATGGGACAAAAGAATCTGAACAGCAGCCCTTGAGTCCCAGATCTTTTCTCTGACATAGTCTACCCAAAACAGAAGGAACCAGAAAAACAATTCTGGTAATATGATGAAACAAGACTATTTAATACCCCCAAAAGATTATACCAGCTCACCAGCAAAGATAAAATCTCTGAATTGCCAGAAGAATTCAGAAGGTCTATTATTAAGCTAATCAAGGAGGCACCAGAGAAACATGAAGTTCAACTTAATGAAATAAAAACAATGATACAGGATATGAATGGAAAAATCTCCAGTGAAATAGATAACATAAACAAAAGACAATCACAAATTCTGGAAATGAAGGACACACTTAGAGAAATGCAAAATGCACTGGAAAGTCTCAGCAATAGAATTGAACAAGTAGAAGAAAAAATTTCAGAGCTCAGAAGCTCTTTAGTTTAATTAGATCCCATTGGTCAATTTTGACTTTTGTTGCCGTTGCTTTTGGTGTTTTAGACATGAAGTCCTTGCCCATGCCTATGTCCTGAATGGTATTATCTAGGTTTTATTCTAGGGTTTTTGTGGTTTTAGGTCTAACATTTAAGTCTCTCATCCATCTTGAATTAATTTTCGTATAAGGAGTAAGGAAAGGATCCAGTTTCAGCTTTCTACTTATGGCTAGCCAATTTTCCCAGCACCATTTATTAAATAGGGAATCCTTTCCCCATTTCTTGTGTTTGTCAGGTTTGTCAAAGATCAGATGGCTGTAGATGTGTGGTATTATTTCTGAGGGCTCTGTTCTGTTCCATTGGTCTATATCTCTGTTTTGGTACCAGTACCATGCTGTTTTGGTTACTGTAGCCTTGTAGTCAGGTAGCGTGATGCAGCACAGCAAAAGAAACTACCATCAGAGTGAACAGGAAACCTACAGAATGGGAGAAAATTTTTGCAATCTACTCATCTGACAAAGGGCTAACATCCAGAACCTATAAAGAACTCAATCAAATTCACAAGAAAAAAACAAACAATCCCATCAAAAAGTGGGCAAAGGATATGAACAGACACTTCTCAAAAGAAGACATTTATACAGCCAACAGACACATGAAAAAATGCTCATCATCACTGGCCATCAGAGAAATGCAAATCAAAACCACAGTGAGATACCATCTCACACCAGTTAGAATGGCAATCATTAAAAAATCAGGAAACAACAGGTGCTGGAGAGGATGTGGAGAAATAGGAACACTTTTGCACTGTTGGTGGGACTGTAAACTAGTTCAACCATTGTGGAAAACAGTATGGCGATTCCTCAAGGATCTAGAGCTAGAAATACCATTTGACCCAGCCATCCCATTACTGGGTATATACCCAAAGGATTATAAATCATGCTGCTATAAAGACACATGCACACATATATTTACTGTGGCACTATTCACAATAGCAAAGACTTGGAACCAACCCAAATGTCCATCAATGACAGACTGGATTAAGAAAATGTGGCACATATACACCATGGAATACTATGCAGCCATAAAAAAGGATGAGTTCGTATCCTTTGTAGGGACATGGATGCAGCTGGAAACCATCATTCTCAGCAAACTATTGCAAGAACAGAAAACCAAATACCGCATGTTCTCACTCATAGGTGGGAATTGAACAATGAGAACACTTGGACACAGGAAGGGGATCATCACACACTGTGTCCTATTGTGGGGAGAGGGAGGGAGGGATAGCATTAGGAGATATACCTAATGTAAATGACGAGTTAATGGGTGCAGCACACCAACATGGCACATGTATACATATGTAACAAACCTGCATGTTGTGCACATGTACCCTAGAACTTAATTTAAAAAAAAAAAAAAAAAAAGGAAAATCAGAGCTCAAAGACAAGGCTTTAAAATTAACCCAATCCAACAAAAACAAAGAAAAAAAATCTTTTTAAATGAACAAAGCCTCCAAGAAGTTTGAGATTGTGTTAAATGACCACACCTAATAATACTAAGCGTTCCCAAGGAAAAAGAGAACTCTACAAGTCTGGAAAACATATTTGAGGGAATAATCAAGGAAAACTTCCCTAGCCTTGTAGATCTAGACATCCAAATACAAGAAGCTCAAAGAACAACTGGGAAATTCATTGCAAAAAGATCATCAGGTTATCTAAAGTCAAGACAAGGAATCTTAAGAGCTGTGAGGCAAAAGCATCAGGTAACCTATAAAGGAAAACCTATCAGATTAATAGCAGATTTATCAGCAGAAATCCTACAAGCTAGAAGGGATTGCAATCCTATCTTCAATCTCCTTAAACAAAACAAGTAACAGCCAAGAATCTTGTATCCAGTGAAACTAAGCTTCATAAATGAAGGAAAGATACAGTCAAACAAATGCTGAGAATTCACCACTACCAAGCCAACACTTCAAGAACTGCTAAAAGAAGCTCTAAATGTTGAAATGAATCCTCAAAATACACCAAAGTAGAATCTCTTTAAAGCATAAATCTAATAGGACCTATAAAGCAATAATAAAATGAAAAAAAACCCACAAGGTATTCAGGCAACAAATAGTATGATTAATAGAATAGTACCTCACATCTCAACACTAACATTGAATGTAAATGGACTAAATGTTCCACTTAAAAGATATGGAATGGCAGAATGGATAAGAATTTACCAACCAACTATCTCCTGTCTTTGAGAGACTCACCTAACACATAAGTATTCACATAAACTTAAGGTAAAGGGGGCCGGGCGCGGTGGCTCAAGCCTGTAATCCCAGCACTTTGGGAGGCCGAGGCGGGTGGATCACAAGGTCAGGAGATCAAGACCATCCTGGCTAACATGGTGAAACCCCATCTCTACTAAAACTACAAAAAAAAAATCAGCCAGTCATGGTGTCATGCGCCTGTAGTCCCAGCTACTCGGGAGGCTGAGGAAGGAGAATCACTTGAACCTGGGAGGCAGATGTTGCAGTGAACCAAGATCGCAACACTGCACTCCAGCCTGGCCAACACAGCAAGACTCTGTCTCAAAACAAAACAAAACAAAACAAAACAAAAAACCAAAAAAATTAGAAAACAGCAATTACAACATGTGTCATAGAAGAAGTGCCAATTTCTCAAATGTTTACAGAGCACCTAGAAATTGATGACAACCAACCATTGAACAGAAAAATTGGCAAATAATATGAATGGAAGTTCACAGAATATGAAATACAAAAACATTTGAAAATGAAAAGCTGTTCAATATCAGTTAAAGGAATGCACACTATCACTACACTAAGTTATATTTTTTAAACATATCAGAGTGGCAGAAAATGTTTAAAAAGTCGTCTGTTGGCAACATCTACTAAAAAGTACAAAAGCATATAAATGTATAGGCATCTTGACCCACCAATCTGACACTGGGGAATTTATTTTATAGATATATCAGCACAGTGAAAATGTTATATTCAGTATTATTTCTGCAGCATTGTAATAGCAAAATTACCCAAGAATATCTATGACAGGTTAAATAAGCAACAGTACATCCACTCAGAGGAATACTATGTATGAAGCTTTAAAAAGTGAGGAGGCTTTGAATTGATATGAGAATATTTCTATGATATAGTAAATAAAAATAAGATAGAAAACAGTATATAAGAACGATAACTTTGCAGTAAGGGTAGGAGACTATAAATACTGAATATGTATTAATAGTTACTCATATAAAGAGAGTCTAGAAGGACACATTAAAAATGAATAATAGGGGTTATATTGGTAGAGGGTGCTGTATGAATTAAGAACAGGGTAAGAAGAATATTGTTAACTTTGTGTATTTAAAAAAGATTTTTTGAACTAATGAATTTTATTACCTCATAAAAAGATTGAATTTAAGTATCCTTTCTCTCTTTTTGTTGGTATGAGTAGAATTTATAGTTTATGAGAAAATTATCTTCAATGTACAAACAAGGTATTCTTTTTAATTCTATTCAAGTTCGCTTTCATGTCCATCTTTAGGATTTCAAATTTTTCTTGCATTGATCTTAAATGTTTCTTACTACATTTATTACTAAATATTTTTTTGATTGCCTTATAAATTATACTTTTTTCCATTATAGCTTTTAAAGAATTATTGTTCACATATAGAAACATCACTGATTCTACTATGCTAATTTTATACTCAGACATCTTTCTAAATTCTGTAGTTTTACAATAATTTTTCAGTTGAACTTTTTGGATTTTTTTCTCTTGTTCATTTGCATCAATTTGTACTTTGAAACAGTGAGCATTAAATTATTAAAGTAATAGGGGACGTCCTTTTTTTTAATAACTTTGATGGGGAATGTTACTTAAGTTTCAACAAAAAAAGTCATTTTAATGAGCTTTTAGAGCAAAGAACGTAATACTTTGAAGCTATATGGTCAGAATATGATAGATCAGGCATTCACAAACTACATTCACAGGCCAAATCCAGCTTATGTCTGCGTTTATAAATAAAGTTTTATTGAAACACAGCCACAATGTATGTTTATATACTGTCTATGGCTGCTTTCACTGAAAATATTTACTATCTGGTTATTTACAGAAAAATGTTATCCTCCCCAGTGCAAGAGACTATGCTTCAGTACCAATTCCAAAATATCGGTTGCTAAACACAACAAAAGTTTATGTCTTGCTTAAACTATATCCAACATATGCTGACAGGGGCGTGTTTCAACATCACATCAGGATTTAGCCAACAAACTCTCACCATCTTGTAGCTCTACCATCTGAAACACACACTCTTCTAGGACACACATCACTTCCACCCATGTCCCATTGGCCTAACATGTCATATAGTATCACACTTGGAACTGTAAGGATTAGACAAATAAAACAAGCTGTTATCTTCACTCTTGGGGGTTTATAGTCTAATAACAAAGAACTTAGGGGAATGACTGACAAATAATCAGCTGTCTTAGTGAGTTTCATCGAAGAGAGCAAAGTTCCATGAGGAGGCAACAGCAGGAAGGGAGTAATCATATCTGTTTCAGAATATGAGCAAGGGCTTGAGGAGAAGTGGTACTCAGGACCTACAAAATAGAGATTTAAGGTGGAGGGTGTCTAAAGAGAAGGGGAGGTGCTGTGAATAAAGGGACAGAGGCCAGAATGCTAGAGGTGCTCAGGCAATAACAGTCTAGTTTGATTAAAATATACGGTATATTTAGGAGAATAGTAGAAAGTATGGCTGCAAGGATGGGGCCATATTGGGAGGATCTTGAATATGTTGAATATGAAGTCTTCTTCCCAGAGGTTACACGTGTGAAGGTGTAGACTCTTCAGTCTAAATAGTTTTATCCTGAGCACTCAGCATAGTGCTTGGCATGCGCATGTGTCTAGTAAATGTTCATTAAGCAGATAAAAGAATAGATGAATTTCCAAATTTTCTTTTATTATGTTAGAATGTGCTGATAATGCACAACAAAAATATCAGTGAAGATTGATAATGCTGATGACTGTCTGATCTTACAAAGAAACATTTTCAATAAACAATCTAGGCGTGTTGGCATTCTGCAAATAAATAGGGCAAAAGTAATGATTTTGTCCGTCTTCCTGCCTTCAATCAAGTTTCAGCCTTCAGTTCCACAGTCCTCCCCACATAACTCCTTTATTCCCTTAACTCCCTGCTCCAATTATTACAAACTGACAAGATCTCATCCCATTGACTTTCTACTAGGTAATCTTATATTTAGTTATCAACCTTAAAATTACTTTTCCTGAAAGGAAATTCTAAATCATGAAAGAATCCCTTAAGCTGATATTTAAAAATCATTTCTTATCGCATAGTCCAAAATAAATTCCAGATAGATTAAGAGTAAACTGCTTAAAAATTCAAATCATAGAAAAAATGAAATCAGATAGCTATCAAACATCTGATGAGAAGATGACTTTATAAGTTTAGAAGCATTAGAAGATGCTTATAAAGGGAAAATTCAACAGACTTACTACTAAATCCTAATGACAATAAATGAATAAAAAACAAATAAATATGTTAAAAGAACTCATGGGCTAAAATAAATTTGTAACATATATAATGTACAGAGTTAATATTTTTAAAGTAAAAAAGAGTTTAAACCAATTGTTACAAGAAATACTAAGCTATCCCAATGGACAAAGGAAAGGATCATCCATGATAGACAAAAACTACAAAAAATCTAGAAAGATGGTCAATCTCACCAGTAATAAAGTGAAAATTAAAAATAAATTAAGAGACTACTGGGTAAGTTATCAAAACAAAAATTATAAACTCTCCAGTGCTGGAGAAGATATTGTAATAGTTGCACTTATTTCTGTAGCCGTCAGAATTATAATTGGTGCAACTCTTTAGGAAAGAAATTTGGCAATAGGCATTAAGAAGCATAAAAATGTAGTTAGTGTTTTATTCAGTAATTTTACTCCTGGGAACCTGTCCTAAGGAAACAATCCAAAATATGGGGAAAATTTTATTTACCAAGACATTTATCATGGCATTATTTGTAATTACAAAAATAAAAACTATCCCAATGTCCAAAAAGGGAATAGTTAGGTAAATTATAATGTGTCATTTGAGAGATTTTATGTGGCCATTAAAATTATAGTTGAAAAAAAATCTAAATGGAAAAATGCTTATGCTATAAGAAATATTCAACATATCATGTATACTAAGATAGCAAGTAACCAGAGTCATTGCATAAATGGTAATATAAGGGTGTTTTAAAATCCCCTGCCCCCCACCACTGTGAGAAAAATTATTGGTCATGACAGTTACCCACCTTAAATGGCCAAGTGATCAATACATCTCTTAGTGTAGACAGGGCAGAAAACTTCCATTCACATGACACTGTATCACTCTTGGATTGTTTTAAAGCACCATCCACCCTGTCCACTGATCCTGAAATTCTTCTCCCCAATGTAGCACAAGCCATTCTCTCACTGTTATGCTTTAGATTCATGTGAAGGAAGGTCAGAGTCAGTCTGCCCTTGTGTCAGACTCGGATTCTTACCTGGCCACAGTGAAGTGGTGGAGAAGCAATTGGCTCAGGATAAGAAAGGAACTAACTAGAGGGCCTCTCCCCTTTATGATGAGCTTCTCACAACACCACTACCACAGAGGAAAGAAGCTGAATGCCTGCACCCAAATTATCCTAAGTACTAACAATGTATCTGAGACACGTCACCTATGTTGTGAGCTACACATTACACCATGCAAAGGCTAAGGTAAGGTAGGCAGTCCCTGGCCTTCCCTAAGAAGACCACACTCTATAGGCAGTATGTCTATGGCATAGTTCTACTGCTATGTAATTATCTTGAAAATGAACTAGAATAAATAATTTAGCTAAGCTTAAAGTGTTTACCTTGGGCCTGGCCCTATGTGCTTAATATGTATTAACTCATTGAACAACAGTCCTACAAACAGTATGTGCTGTTATCATTCTAATTTTACAGATGAGAAAACTGAGATACAAAGAGGTTACATACCTTTCCCAAGGGCGCTCAGCTAGTAGTTGGCGAGATCGGGAATGCAATCAGCACTGTAACACCACAGCCTGTATTCTCAACCACTGTTTAATAAATGCCTCTGATAGCCTAGTTTCTACTACTTAATTCATTTTGATGCTCATTTCCTAGGCTTCTATGAGTTCTAATTATTGACCAGTAAAGAAAACCATGAATCCCACTTGCATCCTCTCATTATGAAAGGCATCTGTTATGAATTGAATTGTGTTTCCCAAAAATTCCTGCGTTGAAGCCTTAATTCTCAGTTCCTTAGAATGTGACCTTACTTGGAGGTCAAATCTTTACAGACATAATTAAGCTAAAATGAGGTTATTAGAGTGAGCTCTAATCCAATATGACTGTTGTTCCTATAAAAAGGGAAAAATTGGAGACAGACACATACATGCAGGAAGAATACCATGTGAAGATGAAGGCAGAGATCAAGGCGATGGGTCTACAAGCCAAGGAACAGCAAAGAGTGCCAGGAAACCAGCAGAAGCTAGGTGAGAGGCCTATTCTCTCTCTCAGTCCTCAGAGGGAACCACCCCTGCTGACACCTTGACCTTGGACTTCTAGTTTGTGGTTGGAGGAGCCCTAGGAAATCAGTACAGTATCTTTTTCCTCTTCCTGTTATTGTTGTCTATCTATACAATGAAAATTATTTTGTCCAACCAAACAGATGAATTCAAATGGATGGTAGGGATCAGTAAAAAGTAGAGATCTGGGATGGAATAGTTTAGGGGAGCATTTTAAAATGTTTAAACATTTTAAAACGGTTGATGAAGCCTTAAGATTCCACATAGTTACCTGAAAAGCTTCCATGAAGCCAAAGAAGGCACAAAGAGCAGGGTTCTGGAGCCCATCCCCTCCAGATAAACCCCGCCTTTAGTGAGAGCCAGTCTACTTTTCTCTGTTGTACAATTTGTGTTAATTAAGATTTCTGTTTGAAGAAAAATTTCCATTGCATTTTTGAAGGTTAAGAATGTTAATTTAAAAACTGAACTTGTTGCATTTCTTCACTTAATTTTATTGAGCCACTACTATGTATCAGGCAATGTTTTATCTCCCATGGACTACCCTTTTTTTCTTTTTGAGACGGGGAGTCTTGCTCTGTTGCCCAGGCTGGAGTGCAGTGGCACGATCTCAACTCACAGCAACCTCTGCCTCCCAGGTTCAAGCGATTCTCATGCCTCAGCCTCCCAAGTAGCTGGGATTATAGGCGTGCACCTCCATGACCAGCTAAGTTTTGTAATTTTAGTAGAGGCACGATTTTGCCATGTTGGCCAGGCTGGTCTTGAACTCCTGGCCTCAAGTGGTCCATCTACCTTGGCCTCCCAAACTGGGATTACAGGTGTGAACCACTCACCCAGCCACCCATGGACTAACTTTATGGCCCCCAGGTAGCCTGTGTGTTAAAACATTGGGTCAACAACAACAACAAAAAGAAATTATTAGGTAATCATTTACTAATTCGCTCATTATTATTAATCAAAACATGTAATAGCCAATCAAAATATATTTATCAGGAAAGCTATAAACATCCCCTAAGAATGCCATTGTCCAAAGATGACTTTTGGAATTGCCCTCAGCATCTGCAACATTTTCTTTTGAACATCCTCAAAGGCAGTAAATCACTTTGGGCAAGTTACTTAATTTATTTGTGCTGAAATTTCCTCATAGTAAAATGGTGATAATAATAGTATCTACCTCAGTGGGTTTTTGTGAGGATTAAATGAGAAAATCTATCTGTAGTTCTTAGCACAGTGATTGTACCCAGCAAATGTTCAGTAAATGATATTAGTATTATTAGTAATATAACTAGAATTGTCACAATTCTTGGAGGATGTGTAGTTTTATTGGAGTATTGAAAAACTTTTGAAGATAAGCCTTAAATCAGATGGGTGATACAACTGGGTAAAAAAAAAAAAAAAAAAAACTTTAAATCAGCAGCAAGAGGGGACTACAGGGCAAGGAATAGTATTTGTGTAGTCTATAAACTGGTATTTTTCTTTACTCTCAAATATGTGTGAAATAATCTCTGCATCCTTAAAATAAGCACTGTCTTCCTAATGTGACTACTTTGAAAGGAAAAAAAAAAAAAAACAGAGTCTACTTTCAATGGAAGCTCCATGGAAATGAGTGGTTTCACCATCAGTCATTGTTTTCAGCATCATGCCTGGTTCAATCTCATGGGAGCTGACAAACACAAAGATGGCATGTGCAAATGGAAATAATACAAACAAACACCTGTGCACTCATGCTTTGTAACTCTCTCTAATTTTATCTCCTCCATGTGCTGCTTGTCTGTCTTTGAACCTTTGTGGAGAGGGAAAAGGGGAATTTTTAGAATGTTCATACATCTGTGTTATTTATGTTTGTGTTATTATACGTTTAAAATTAAGACTCTAAATTATTTCCTGTAACATAGAACATGGATAGGGTTTTTTTTTCCACTCTTTAACTTGCTGCTGGTGGTACAAGTTTCAACTCTTCAATTCTAGTTAAATTCTAGAAGCACTTATGGAGTGTCTGTTATATGTAGAGCCCTGTCCTTGTAAACATGGTTCACATCACCAAGAAGCTTCCTGTCAAATGGGACAGATGAGATTTTAAACCCACATGAACCAAATCATGATACCAGGCGACTTGTGGTTAACAGCAAAATCTCAGGAACAGGTAAGCGTTTTAGGATATCAGAGGAAGAGTCTGGGAAAATATCATGGGAAAAGTAGGATTAGATGAGGTTTAAATTTAATTTTCTGATTGCAATAGGGGGACAGTTATCCATTAATTCAACACTTGTTCTTGAGTGGCCATTATTTGCGAAGAAGAAAATTTGATGCAAAAATGAAAAAGCACCTTCCTTAACCTGAAGAAAATTTAGAGCCTGGCTATACTATATTTAAAAATTGACACAAAAATAACTGTGCTACAGAGTAAGATGTAAAATTTGCTATGCGTTGAAATTGTTAGAGGATAAAAGTAATTTTATATACATGTATCATAGCTGAAGATCCAAAAAGATAGACACCAAACTATTAACTGAGAAATGTTTACCTTTTAATCTAAATGCTGTGAATTATTTAACTATTTTTCCAATGGACATATATTAATGTATTATGTAGATTGTCTTCATAAGGTAATATAGGAAGTACTTTGAAAAAAAGAAAATTCTGACTTTGTGAATTCTGGGAGGTTGCATAGGGAGACAGCTTTTGAGTTTCATCCTGAAGGATGGCTGAGGTTAGAATAGTAACAATGGCTGAATATATGTTGTAGACTGGACTTTATGCTAAAAGATTTATAAATATCTCAGGTAAACATTAAAAACAAAATCATTTAAGTTATTTTATCCTTATTTCTACAGATCACAAATCTGAGACATAAGAGAATTCCCACATTAAGTGACAGAGCTAAAGTTTAAACACAGGTTGTCTAGCTCCAGAATCAATGCATATAACAACACTAAAGAGCTTCAGGTGAAAATGTAGGACAAAATTCTCTAGCTTCAGAGAATGGAATCAACTAAAGACAAGGATGTGAAATAGCAAGATATGTGTGGGGAACACTGAGCATCTTTGTGTATGAACTATTTTTCATTTGTAAACCTTTCCTTATACGGAGTAGAGTTCCTCCATAAACGGCTGGGAATATCTTGATAAGTTACAATTGTTCTTCACTAGCCTCCCTGCCTCTAATATTTTACCCTTCTAAGATGTCTTGCACAATAATGCCAAATAAATATTCCTGGCTGGCAATTATTTGTCCAGTTAAATATATCAACGAATCCCCATAATGTGTAGAATCATTTCCAAACTCTTTAATATGTGGATCAAATTCCTGTAGTACCTGAGCCCAACAGATTTAGTAAGTTCCCACCATCCTTTATACTACAAATAGGAAGTTCCAGGTTTATTTTTTAAGCCAGAATGGTTAAGGGTTATATTTATTTTCCTGTTGAAGAAGAATAGAAGATCAATATCAGAACTGGAGCTTTTATAACCAAATAACCAAGTACAGCAACCAATTGAGTTTTTCTTTTTTTTTTTGAGACGGAGTTTTCCTCTTGTTGCCCAGGCTGGAATGCAATGGCGCAATCTCAGCTCACCTCCACCTTCCGGGTTCAAGTGATTCTCCTGCCTCAGCCTCCTGAGTAGCTGGGAATACAGGCATGTGCCACCACGCCCAGCTAATTTGTATATTTTTTAGTAGAGACGGGGTTTCTCCATGTTGGTCAGGCTGGTCTCGAACTCCCTACCTCAGGTGATCCGCTCACCTTGGCCTCCCAAAATGCTGAGATTACAGGAGGGAGCCACCACGCCCAGCCCCAATTGAGTTTTTCTATGATAAATACAAACTTATATTTTCAAAACCAAAATTGATACTTTTAGTGTCAAAGACAGAGAAAAGATAAAAATTACAGACAATATTCTCTAAAAGTTGTGCTCATCATAAGAAAAAGAGGCTCAAAGTCTTATTTCCAAGCTTATACAACGAGCTACAAAGTTGATGGCAATTCTTATACTCAGTGACAAGTTTTTGCAAATTCCTATACAAATATACCAGCAACAACCAGCTCAGTGGTTGGACTGAGAAGAAACTCCAAAGCACTTCCCAAGGCCAAACTTGGGCCAAAAAAAGTCATGGCCACTGTTTGGTGGTCTGCTCTCAGTTTGATTTACTACAGCTTTCTGAATCCTGGCGAAACCACTACATCTAAGAAGCATGCTCAGCAAACCAATGAGATGCACCAAAACTGCAATGCCCGCAGCCAGCACTGGTCAACAGAAAGGGCCCAATTCTTCTCCACAACAGTGCCCAACTGCATGTCATACTACCAATGGTTCAAAAGTTGAACAAATTGGGCTATGAAGTTTTGCCTCATCCAACATATTCACCTGACCTCTCACCAACCAACTACCACTTCTTCAAGTATCTCAGCAGCTCTTTGCAGGGAAAATGCTTCCACAGCTAGCAGGGTGCAGAAAATGCTTTCCAAGAGTTCATGGAATCCCAAAGCATGGATTTTTATGCTACAGGAATAAACAAACTTATTTCTCATTGGCAAAAATATGTTCATTGTAATGGTTTCTATTTTGATTAATAAAGATGTGTTTGAGTCTAGTTATAATTAGTTAAAATTCATGGTCCAAAACCACAATTACATTTGCACCAACCTAATATATATGTATGATATTTGGTAAAAACAAAACTATGAATGAACCTAAAATAAGACTTGGCTCACACACAGTATATTTGTAAGCAACAAGTACTTAATAAATCTTTACATTTTGTTATTGAAAACCCAGGCTACAGGAGAAAGTGTTTGTTTGCTTGGTTTTATTTATTACCACTTTTCAGGGGGAGTTATATGGTGTAGACTGACAAATGTGCACTTGGAGTAACAATAATTAAATACCAACTGACTGAGCAGCAAGGAATGGTTTTTCCATGAATAAAAGATGTTACACCCGAATATAGGTCCACACACTGGCTGATTTATAGAGAGCAGCTAATGGTCAGCAACATACCTCTGGCTCTCGATTCCAAGTAGAGGGTCCTAGTGAAAATTCTTAATACAATCAAGTCATGACTTTAGGCAAGAAACGGGAAGAAAGTTCAAGATTCTACTTTCCCATTTGAAATATTCTATTCTATGAAAGGAAGGATGCTTACACTGATTTTTTTAGGTGAAGGATGAGATAAAAATATTTCTATATGACACTGACCTTAAATGGTGTGTATCAATGATATATGCAGCATCTTAATGGTAGAACCCATTACTTTAGGGTCAAATTTTCAGTTTTTAATGCTGTGGGTAAAATATTAGATTTTCTGTGACGTAAATGGCTCAATTTCTGAGTTTGACTGTTTTCAGTATTTGATCGTTTTCTCCACCCAGCAAAGAAAAAAATCTATGAACACATCATTGAGCATATTTTTCAAAAACACATCCAAATTCTACCATAGAACTTGAACAAATTCTTTACAGAGACTGATACCACCAAAGATGTATTCAGAATCCATTCACCACCATCTTCTAAGTTAAGTCATTTAACATTCAACTGTCCTACTTTTGAGTTGAATATACTCACTAACTCAACATATGATGGGAAACTCAAAGTAGTCTTCAGTGAGAAACTGTTCCATAATATTTCAATCTAAATACCAAGAGCTACCTTGATGCCATTTTCAAGGATCTGTAATTTTGCATTAGGGTTTTTTAATCAAGTGGAAAGGAAAAGATAAGCCACCCAGACGTAAAATCTGGCCTAAAGCTTCAGCAATCTGATGTTTACAGAAAGCTACTCTTCTTATTATTAATTTAAAATATATTTTAGTTTTAAAGCATCATGATTTCTTAAAAATTTGTCTGACACCAGTAATCTATTCCTTAAGTAATTTCCAGATGTCAAGGATTTTAAAAACTATGCCTTATAGCATGTTGTTTTCTGTGCCTTATAGAATGCTGTCTTACTAAGGCTTATTTCTCTGCTTCAAATTACACCTTACCTATACTTTCCGTTCGTAATTTCAAAATTGCTCTGTAAGCGGCTTGCTCAGCATTTACCAGGCCCAAGTGGGAACTCTGTCTATCCCCAAGTAAACGCTGCCAAGCAATAGTAATATCACTAGAACATTAAAATCGATAATCCTGAAACATTAGGGATTTTTTTTTTTTTTTTTTTTTTTTTTTTTACTTAAAAACCATGTCTTTTCTGGTTATTTTGTTTCTTCCCTTGGAAGCTAGAGTCTATTAGAAGTTCATTAGCAATAGCAAAACAGAAAATAAGGGAAAAGGATGAAATGAGAAAGAGCAGAGTTCCTTGGTAATGAAGCCCATTATGAGACACCCAGAAGGGTGTGGCCGCCCTTAGTGCTTGCCTACCATAGCAACTGCTCCCACGAGGATATGTAGATTCTCAGGCTCTTGTTTGGTTTTTCAAGGGCCAGTGTTTGCCTTTGATGGTAGCAAGTTTCGGAGACTCTATTAGTAACTCTAAGAATAACGCTTTGGTACGTCCCCTTTCAAAAAGAGGAACATCTGTATCCTAGCTTCCTAGGTATATCGCGAATAAGGAAGATTCTGAGAAGATGTGAAATAGCCAGTGGGCACTAATTGCATTTTCCTTCTGAGCCTTGCAACTTATTTCCCAAGTGAGTTAAATCACAAGCTAGAAGAATCTTAGAGCTGTGAGAGACTTGAGGATTTTCCTTTATCATACAGTTGAGGAAACTAAGCCCACACAGGGCATGCCACTAACTCAGAGTCAAACTAGAGTTTATTTCTGGGTTCAAGTAAGGACGAGATTCACTTGCAGACCACTACATTGTCTTCAGTCTCTGCTTTTGACTTCTCAGTTTCCCTATGAAGCAGAGGCATCTCACGACCTGCCCACCCCCACTTCCCAAATCTCATAATCAGCTTCATTAGAGAATTGCCCTACTTTAGAGAGACACAGAACACTTCGCAAGGAGTTTGTAAGTCTCTCTCTAGAGAGTTTGAAGAAAGAGAAGGAGCTTTCTATTAAGGGAATATTTTAAGTGCAGTCTTTACTGAAGGCACAGAGTAGCGGTCTTTTAAAGTTCCTTTTATGTCCTGAGATTCTTCTCTCCTGCTCTGAGAAAAATAAAGCATTGAGAAGCCTCCTTGCAAGTTGACATCAAAATGAGAATTACATCTTAGATAAGAGGCAGAACTAATCTTTGATTTAATCTTACTAAGCCATGTGCCCAGTTTCTTCGGGTTGGTTTGAGTCCAAGTAGACAGAGGTTAAACAAATTAGAACACACATTGACAGTGGGAGCAGGGTTTTCAGAGCTATTTGAAGGTTATGTCTACCTTGCCAGACCAGGCTTGCAGCAAGTGAGTAAACTTAGATTAACCCTAGATTAATCTATAGACAAAAGAACCTTTGGCCAAGGGACTAAGATAGGGCCGAGGGAGAGGGGGAAGAAAAATATGCTATGTCCTAATCATCAGGAAAGAACAGGCTGTTCAAGCCAATTCTGTTCTGATGTATAATGAGATCAATTGCATCTGGAGCTCCTTGGGCACTGGCAGGAGGTGCAGGGACAGCAGGGCAGCACGGAGGAAGGATTACCTCATTGAAGAGAGCAGCCAAGGCTGCCAATTCCCTTTCTGACCCTTCTTTTTCTGAGTCTGCCCTCCCTTGCCTCAGCCACCACTGAATTGCCAGTTGCCCAGTGAAGCACAGCTAGTCTGCAAAGTAAATATAGCAATATATTGTACCAACAGTCTCTTTTCCCATTAGCCAACTAAGTGTCTTCCTGTTGAAATTCACCTTAAACTTTAAATGAATAGAAATTACACAGCTGCTTTCAGATGGTTGCTCCTCTTTTTTTCCCCAAACTATCTGTATAGATGGTATTTAGGGGAAACTTTTAACCATCTCTCTTATTCTCCTTCAACATGGAATGAAACCATATAAATGTGGGAAGATGGCTCTTCAACCAACCATTCCACAGGCACAGAAACTTAAGTTATTACAGCTTAAGTCTAGGTCACTAGGCTCCCCAACAAAGGAAAAGCTAGAGCAGGGGTCCCTAACCACCATGCCGTACCCGTCTGTGCCTGTTAGGAACCAGGCCGCACAGCAGGAGGTGAGCTGCAGAGGAGTGAGCATTACTGTCTGAGCTCCACCTCCCATCAGACCAGCAGAGGCATTAGATTCTCGTAGGAGCAGGAACCCTATTGTGAACTGTGCCTGTGAGGGAACTGGGTTGCCACTCTTCATGAGAATTTAATGCCTGATGATCCGAGGTGGAACAATTTCATCTGGAAACCATCCCTCCCACCCCCATCTGTGGAAAAATTGTCTTCCATGAAACCAGTTCCTGGTGCCATGAAGGTTGGGGACCACTGAACTGGAGTGTCTTTCTTTGTTCTCGTCCTCCATTTTACTTCTTTTCTACTTCAGGCAGCATAGAAAAGCAAAATGGATGATGTCTTTATGAACCACTTCAATTAGTGATCACATCAGAGTGGGACTGGTATGGACAGGGAGTCAGAGAAACAATACAGATAAGGTTTGAGTCAGATAGGGGCTGGGACAACAGAACTTGCCAATTAACTAATGTTGCTAAAAAAAAAAAAAAGAAAAGAAAAAGAAAAAAGAAAAATGTTGGGGGAGAAAAGGCTATGCTGGCTTATTTAAGAAAAAAAAATGGCATCGGAAGCCTCTTGGACTTCAGATAACTCTTACAAAACATTTTGATGGATTAAGTGCAAAAAGTGAATCAAACATATGGATTAAATTTTCATTAAAATATAAATGGGGGTATTTTGTTATTAAATTAAGTAAAATGTTTGGCAAAGTAGACTTGGTTTTGGCCAATCCCAGAGCATTTGAAAAATGGTTTTGAGATATTCAGTGAACTGAACACAAAGCCAGGTTTACCCATCCCTAGAGTTTGGAAAAATAAAATTTGGCTCATCAAGGTTGGATTCAGTGTCAAATGTATTTGTGTGGAAATAAGTTTCTGAAACACCAAAATTGCCTACGTGCCTTGGAAGTGCAGTTGAAATGCCTAGTAGTTATTGAGTAACTCAGTCTGCCCAGCACCATAAAAGGCAGAATCCACTGACCTGACATAAAGATGAGCAGCTCCCCTCCTCCCCAACCAAGGTATTAAGAACTGAACCGGCCAGGCACGGTGGCTCATGCCTGTAATCCCAGCACTTTGGGAGGCCAAGGTAGGCGGATCACAAAGTCAGGAGATTGAGACTACCCAAGCTAACATGGTGAAACTCCGTCTCTACTAAAAATACAAAAAAAAAAAAAAAAAATTAGCTGGGCGTGGTGGCGGATGCCTGTAGTCCCAGCTACTTGGGAGGCTGAGGCAGGAGAATGGCATGAACCTGGGAGACGGAGGTTGCAGTGAGCTGAGATTGCACCACTGCACTCCAGACTGGGCAACAGAGCGAGACTGTGTCTCAAAAAAAAAAAAAAAAAAAAAAGAACTGAACCAAAGAAGTCAGTCTATCCTGCATTTTCAACAATACTGTCTAGCCCAGAAAATTAACACAAGGCAGCAAATGAATAGGAAACGCTCATTTGTGAGAAAGGTGATCAGCATAGTTGGATGGCTGACAAGGAGTTTTATTATCTGCATTGTCCAGAGAATTTTAAAAAGCAAAAGACAATAAGAGTATTGACGAAAGGTGAGTAGAATGTTTGGAAATATTTTCCAGGTATTAAGGACTTCATTTTACTTATTTGTAAAAAAAAATATCCAAAGAAATGCATGGAAATTGTTAGCACTCTAATGCCAGTCCATTTGAATATCTTTCCATCAACCCATGGGTTACTGGAATTTCTTTTAATCCATCTATCAGCAGCCCATCTGAACATGACTACACATGAAATTTCAAGTTTAGTAATCTTTTGTTCCTGCACATGGCCATTATGAAACTCCATTCTACCCATGGTAAAACTTCATCTTTCTGCCAGTGTTTTGGGGAAATGGGATCACGAAGAGCCAAAATTTCTGGGTAACTAAACAAGTATCAAGACATCAGCATCAAACCATAAGAGGGTTATATTTAAGCCACTTTGAGTAAAAATATTTGGAAATCTTTGATCTACTTCTGTTTGTAATTTTAAATAAAGGATCACATAGTATTGCAAGAATACTCCAAAGGTGGTTGACGTGGATAGAGCTATTTGCCTCCAAACTACATGATCTCAGCTTGCAATACCATTTCAACACTTGTATATTCTCTGTACAGCATATAAGTCAAGAAAACAGAATTACTCTAAGTATTTAAAGCAAGAAGGGATTTAAAATAGGGATTTAGAAATTTATGCAACCATTGGAAGGGCTGGTGGTGTAAAGATCAGGGATACCACTGCCTGCTAGCATTTCATAATCCAGGAAATGCAGGCTTCATAGGACACTTCTATCCAGGACCTTAGCTGACTGTGGTACCAGAGGAAGTGATTCTCAGTGGGGGTTACTGGAAGTCCTCGGAAAAATCGTATGCCTGAAGATGTCCATATGCCTGCCCACAGCTGCAGCCAGAAGATGCTCTCTCCCTCTTTTCCACATTCCACACCTTGTATGAGCATCTCTCCTTGATAAAATCAAAACTTGAACCCTCCTAGTAAAAGGAAATGTAATTTCCACACTTCCAGTCCCTGCACACAGGAGAGAGTTTGGAACGGAGAAGTGATGTTGAGCAGCAGTTCCCAACCTTTTTGGTACCAGGGACTGGTGTCGTGGAAGACAGGTTTTCCACAGATGGGTTGCAGGGTGAGGGGATGGATTCAGGATGAAACTGTTCCACCTCAGATCATCAGGCATTAGATTCTCATAAGGAGCACATAACCTAGGTCCCTTGCATGCACAGTTCACAATAGAGTTCATACTCCTATGAGACTCTAATGCTGCTGCTGATCTGATAGGAGTTGGAGCTCCAGTAGTAATGCTCACTCATCTGCCACTCCCCTCCTGCTGTATGGCCCGGTTCCTAACAGGCCACAGACCAGTACAGGTCCACAGCCCAGGGACTGGGGACCCTATTAAGTATCATCAGCAGACATTATTGACATATGAAGTTGTCCTGCTTTTTGTCTGTTGCTGAGTACCATTTATTTAGTGGATTTTCCTTACCTATTCCTCTTCATTCCTTTCCATCTTTTATTTTTGTGGCACTTGATATTGGTAACAGCCAAAAAATCTAATGCCTAATTTATTGAGAATAAATTGTCCCAGGTGAAGACCTTGAGACCATAAAAAACAAACAGTACAATAGAGTGGTAGGTGCTGGAACAGATGTATTAGCCCAGCTCTGCCAATTACCAGCTACATTATACTAATATTTCTGACTATAGATTTTCTTATCTGTAAAATGGAAATAATAACAACTGCCATTCCTACCTTTCCCAAAGATGTTGCAAGTATAAAATGACTTATACCTATGAAAGGTCTTCACAGATTGTAGAGTATTATGAAATATAATTCATTCTCTCACTCACTCAACACATTTATTTAGTACTTAGTCTAAGACATAGAATTGGACATTTCGAGGGTATAATATAAAGACAAACAACAGTCTCTGTGCCCTAGAAATCTACCACTTAGTAGCAGAACAAAATACATAAATATAAAACCAAAATACAAAACAGAAAGTTAGAAGGGCAGTAAGGAAGAAACAAAGGATGACACTTTTGCCTAGGAAGGAACTATTATTTGCATGTGAAGAAATTAGGAAGGCTTTATGACCCAGATCATTCATCTACTTAACCTGTTCTCCTATCTGATTCTTGAACTCTCACTCTCACATGCTATACTCACAATCTTCAGTAGATGTCATTGCCTTAGTTCCATTAACCATCCATCTAATTCCTTTTTCTCCATTCTCATTGTAATTGTTTTAGCTTGGGGTCTTATCACCACTGTAATACCTTCCTCATTAATCTATCTGCCCCCCAGCCTGCCCTCACCATACTCCCCACCCTACCCTACCCAATCCACAATCCTATATAAAATTAATTGATCCTCTGCACTGCTCTCAAAATAATCTATCCAAAATAAAAATCTAGTCGTATAATAACCTGCTTAAAATCCCTTCAAAAAGTAACCCTTACTTTTAGGATAAAGGTAGCACACAAGGCCCTCCGTGGTCTGGTCTCAGTTTCCCTCTTGACTTACATAGGGTGTGCCTTTGTGCATAAACTTCATGACACCTATCTATAACATTCAAGACGGTTTTCTCTTTTTTCCTTCCTGGTCCATGACAGTGTTAAGAGTAATATAGCTGTGGTCCCTAAAGTGAAGGAATGGAATTAAGAGATTGGTAGGCTGAGGAACAAAGGAACTGGCTGAAGAGAATAAAAGAGGAAAAAGTATGACTAAGGATAAGGGAGAAAGGTAAAAATATGTAGTTGGTGACATCTGCCTTACATGATACTGAATGTGGGAGCCCAGACTTAAGCTGATTGTCAGATAAGGAAGGATTCACTGGGCAGGGGCACTCAAAACTGTGGCCAAGAAGATGAGATTCTTCTCTATAGAAGGGTCTGAAGCCAAGAACTCTCTGAACCTTTTTATGGAGGAGGAATCGGTTTAGGGGGAGGTCTTACTGACCATAAGAAGTTCCACTATATATATTGTTCTGCAGATATTTTCTAGTGGGATGCATTGCTGCAATTATGATAAAGGTTATCTAACATTTACATAGCACTTTACAGTTTCCCAAATGCTGCCACAAATATCCCATTTAAAGACCAAATTATAGGCTTTCCAAATTAAAGCAGTGTTTCCAAAGGGTTTCCAGACTACTTGCTTGGCCAACTAAAATGGTTATTACATGCTATGTTTTTATGGAGTCTTTGAATTCTCTATTGACTCTTGGCAAAACTAATGTGTTTGAGTGTTTTCCAACATTAACATGATAACATGGTAGAGTCTAAAAAACACTTGAATGAATAATCACAATCATTTGTGCTAAGAACTCAGATCATCTCTGCAAAAACAAACAAAAAAACAAACAAAAATCAGCTAGTGCAGTATAGAAGATTAAAGAGAGGAGGTAGTGTAAGAAGACACAAAGGCAGGTCTTGACGGCCAACTTGCCTCTATCTGTTCTTTTTAGCCATCAGACTGGTCTCAGTGCACTCATGTGTCCAAGGGAGAAGGTGGGAAAGAGGTGTGCGGAAGGAAAAGCTCCTTTTATTTTGTAGTTAACAGATTAATTAACTTTTTCTGAATATTTTGCTTAAAGAGTTAAAGGCCTAGAGTTTAATCTTGTGTTGCTGAACTACTGATTGGTTTATATCAAAGATATTAAAAATTAACCTTTCCCCAAATCCTTTCTCTTCCTGACTCCAACACCAAAGTCTTGTCACATCTACTTGGAGAAACTGACCCAGACTAAATGTGTTTTAGCTCCCAAATTGCAACTTGAAAGGATAAGACATTGTAAAGATAAACAATGCTTTTCAATTACTTCACAAATAATTGCTCCTTCCTTTTTCCACTCTTCTGAAGTTCTCTTCTGTAATAACTAGATCGATGTATCCCTTAGCTTCTCAAGTTTCTGGCAGGAGTCCTAAGACTTGATGCAATTCCGATTACAGGATTAATACCCTGCTGGGGCAAACTGAAAGCAAGAGGCACTTTCATTTAGAACATCTGGTCACCTAGTCTTAGGACTTTTTCGTAAGTGCATTGTAGTCCCCAAATTTCACATTCTTTTGGAGAACCACGAGGATTTCTTCATTTGTATTACACCCTTATAGACAAGGAGAGAATATTCATGGCTCTAGGCTTCTCCATGGAAAACTGGGGCTGTTACAGTGGCCTTAACTTAGCAATCTCTCACGCTAGTGATGGCTCTCTAATTAGGAAAAAGATACAAAATAACATTTGTGAAGTGCTCCACAGATGATTTTTGTATTTTTTTTCCCTGTGGTTGCTGTAATAAGTTACCACAAAGTTGGTAGCTTAAAACAATGTACATTTACTCTCTTACAGTTCTGAAGGACAGAAGTCTGGGGAAAAATTAAAGTATCAGGAAGACCATACTCCCTCTGGAGCCCTAGAGGAGAATCTCTCTCCTTGACATCTCTACCTTTTACACCTGTGGTTTTTTTGTTTGTTTGTTTGTTTTTTTTTTTTTTTTTTTTGAGGTGGTGTTTTCACTCTTGTCACCTGGGCTGGAGTGCAGTCGCACAATCTCGGCTCACTGCAACTTCTGCCTCCTGGGTTCAGGCAATTCTCCTGCCTCAGCTGCCCAAGCAGCTGGGATTAGAGGTGCCTGCCATCATGCCACGCTAATTTTTGTATTTTTAGTAGAGACAGGGCTTTACTATGTTGGCTATGCTGGTCTCAAACTCCTGACCTCAGGCGATCTGCCTCCCTCAGCCTCCCAAAGTGCTGGGACTACAGGCATGAGCTACCACGCCCAGCCTGAGCTCCCTTTTGATTACAGTTTGGCTTATTGCATATTACTTTGACAGTGGTAAGATAGATTAGCAGAAAACAGAAATGTCTAGCTTCTCGTCAGTTTTAGTTTTTGTTGTAGTTNACCGTGTTAGCCAGGATGGTCTCGATCTCCTGACCTCATGATCTGCCTGCCTTAGCCTCCCAAAGTGCTGGGATTACAGGCGTGAGCCACCGTGCCCGGCTATACTTATATTTCTTGCACACCTTGGCTCATGGCCCTTTTTCCCAACTTCAAAGCAAGCCATCTGGCCTCTTGCATCAGTGGTCACATTGCCTTCTTCTGTGTCAGACTGCTTTCTGCCTCCCTCTTACAGGGGCAGCTGTGATGGTATTGGGTCCACCCAGATAATACCAGATAGTCTCACTATTGAAACATCCTTCACTTAATCAGAGCTGCAAAGTCTCTTTTGCCATCTAAGGGAACATCCACAGTTCCCAGGAATTAGAACCTGGATAACTTTTCGGGGGCCATTCTGCTGCCTACCACACTTTTGCTTTTAATTTTCACACCGCCACCACCACCATCATCACGCAGACATTGTTACCTCCATTTTACAGATGAAGTTACCAAGGCAAAGACTGATTATGAAATGTATTATTTTAGGAAATAAGTGGCAGAGCCAAAGTTCAAACCCAGTTTTTCTGGGTTTATGAAAGAAAAAAAAAGAGGAAAAACCAGGGATATAAGGAAAAACTGATGACAACTTTTTCAAATCTTTTTTCTCAAATTCCCTTCTAGTTCTCCTGTACAGCACAGGTAACCCAAGAGTGACCCTCTATATCTGCCTGGCCTTGGCAGAAAAAAAAAAAAATCTCCATTTTTAAACTTGGGATGAGAAAGAAATGGTGACTGACAATTGGTTGAAATTCATTTGTATAATGTTTCACCTAAACCCCTTTTTTCATCTGAGATGTGGAGATTTGAAAAATAAATGAACCCCTTTTATGATTTTTCTCACTTTCAAGTTGTCTAATAAGAACAACTTTTCAGTTGTTTCTATGTGTTTTTACAAGTATCACCTCATTTAACCCTCACAATACCCATACGCTACAGGTGCTATCGTTCTTCTCATTTGTTTTCATTTCACAGATGAGTGTATTGAAGCACACAGTAGTGAAGTCATTGTGGTCAACTTTTCACAGACCGGGATTCAAGCCCAGGGATCTTTAACCAGTAGGAATCTTACTACACTACTTATAGTCTAATGCTTTGCATATATTTTAACCTCCCTCTAGTTTGTAAGTTCCATAAGAGGAGGCTTTATTCTAATTCTCCCTTTTCTCTGCATCATTGAACATGTGTATTATCCATAACAGACTTTTAGGTGCTGAATAAATGAGTGAATATTGATTATGATTGAATTTCTCTTTTCCCCATATGTTTACTCTTAAATATATTCCTTTAGAAGCTTGCTATTCAAAGTGTAGTCCCCAAGCCAGCAGCATAGGCATCACCTGGGACCCTATGAGGAATGCAGAACCTCAGACTCCACCCAAGACCTGCTGAATGAGAATCTGCATTTCAACACATTTCTCAGATGATCTGCATGCACATTAAAGTTTGAAAAGCACTCTTGAAAGCACATGGTTAAATTTAACAAACTTAATCCACTATATCCACATACTTCTCTCACCTACCGACATACTTGAGCACCTTGGCTCTGGTCTCTTCAAGTTTATTCTAGGTCTAAGGTTCTGTGAATTGGCCAGTTCCACAAAAGCTGTTCCTTTTGTAAGCACTTGTTTCAATATGACAAGAGCAACATTACTCAAGGGAAGCATTAGTGGGTAGCTAGTACTTTTTTTTTTTTTTTCTTTTGCTTCAAAGTTCTCAACAGCAAGCACACAAGAAGTTCCCCTGTCCCTGGACACACACACAGACTGCACTTCAGTGGACTGCATGGCAGGTGAGCCGGGAAGCTGCAGCCCAGATGGAGAAAAGACTAGCAACCTGTCCCTGGCACAGGGAAGGAAGCTGCTCATCATGGTGACATAAAGTAAAGCTTCTAAAGTAGCTCATATGTCTCGACCATCAGGAGGGTTTTATAACAACACATCTCATCTTCCCACTCTCATCTCTAGACCCTGTGGCACCTGGCTGTGAAAACTTTTAAATAAAGGAAGCATTGATATGGTGCATCCAAGGCAATGCTTTTGAGAGAATCTAAAGAGCAGTTTGTGATCCCAAGATCAGGGCATCTCTTTTTAAGAGCTGATATTACCATATGAATAATAAAAAGAAAGTACTCACTTAGCATAAAAGAAGATGAGATCACCACAGATCCCCACTTCAGAAAATGAATATCAGCCTCATTCCGAAAATGGTATAGGAAAATTGAAGTGTAAAGAAACCAACAACTTTCAGGTGATGTAATCTAGTGCACCTTCAGAATGCGACAAATCTAGATTAGAGTTTGTACTAGACTTTTTGTTTTAAGATTTTAATTTCTACCTACATAAAAATATATTGGTGGGAGATTGCTATAATTAACATGCTATCCTCAATCTGTAACCAGAGGATGCTGATACCACATTAGTAGAGGGCATTTTTGAGTATTTTAAACCTCAAACTTTGGTTTTAAACAGTTCTTGATTCTGATCACATTTAACTGAGGGCTTTTGCTTCTGGCCAAGATAGAGTAACAGGGATAGAATGTATCATCCTTCCTGAAACAACCACAAACTAGACAAAATATGTAAAACAATGGTTCTCAAGATGTAGGATGTGAGGCAACAAAGGACAGAAATCCCTGAGAAATATAAAACAAGTGAAGTGAGCCCTACCGTCACCAGTTTACTTCCTGGAAGGAGACTTTCGGCTGCAGCACATGAAGAGAGAATCCAGGTAGAGCTTGGTAGTCTCCCTGAGTTGAGGTGACAAGGCTAAAATTATGGGGAGGCTGCTCTCCAGGGCAGAGTGCCAGAAAAGAGAGCTGTGTATAGGGAAGACTCTGAAGGTCTTCAGAAGGACCCCTTTGCATATTCAACTGAGTACTGACCAATACAGGTGTAAGAGGAAACTACCAGAGGCCAGGGAAAGAACCATCCAAAAGGATTAGAGAACACAAAACTCACAGCTTACACAGGACAGGGAAAAGTGCCTGTTTCCATTAGACAGAATGGAAAATCCCATAACACACAGGATATAGGATAGACTACCATATTAGTTTTCTATTGCTGTGTAACGATGTACCATGAATTTAGCAGCTTAAAAACAATACCCATTTATTATTTCACAGTTCTGCAGATCAATAGTTCAAGCAGGTTTGACAAGATTCTCTGTTCAAGGTCTCATAAGGCCAAAATGAAGCTGTCAGTAAAGTTGGGCTCTTATCTGGAGGCTCTGGAGAAGACTCTGTTTCCGCATTCATTCTTGTTATTGACAGAACTCAATTTCTTATGACTGTAAGAATGAAGTCCCTCTTTTCTTCTGGCCATTGGTCATGGATTGCTCTCACTCCTAGAGGCCACTCTCAGCTCTCAGATTCTTTCCCGGTGACCCCTTTCATATTCAAGGTAATGACACATCAAGTCTCCCTGGTGTTTAGAGTATTTGACCTACTCTTCTGCAATCATCCGGAGAACAGAATCTGCTTTTTAAAATACAGGCTAGGCCCACAAGATAATCTACTTATCTTAAAGTCAACTGATTAATAATATTAGTTACATGTGCAAAATCTCTTTTTCCAGCCATGTGGAAAAAAAGTCATTAAAAAAAAATCATGTTAATACCCAGGGGAAAAATACAGGGATTAACTTAGAACTCTACCAACTAAAAGTACTCAGAAGAGTCTTGCCTCAGTAGTTGGATTAAAATTGCCCTCCATGAAATATGGTCCTGAACTATATTAACAAAGTTTAAAAGCAAGACCCAAAAAAATCAAACTATTTCCAAATAACTTAACCACCATAACTTAACCATACCAGGACAAGACTCTAGAACACCTACAGGAATGCAAAAATAACTAGCAGCCAAAAAAGTAAAATTCACAATGTCAGGTATTTAATAAAAAATTCCCCCCAGGCATGCAAAGCAGCAGGAATAGGTGACCCACAATGAGGAGATAAATAAAACAATAAAACTCAACTCAGAACTGACAGCAGTGATAGAATTAGTAGACAAAGATCTTACCATAAATATTACATTTATAATATTTCATATGGTGAAAAAGATAGAGGAAACACTAATCTTGTTAAGTGGAAACATGGAAGATTTTTAAAAAGATATACAATGATCTTTTAGAGATGAAAATACATTATGTGGGATTGATGTCAGATTAGACATTGCAGAAGAAAAGGTAAGTGAACTAAAAGACCCACCAACAGAAACTATCTAAAATAAAACACACAGAGAGCAGGGAATTAAAACAAATAAACAAACAGAACACACACAAGTTGTGGGCAAATTCAAACGTCTACTATATGTATAATTGAAATCCAATCCTCAAAGGGAGATAGAAGTAATATAAGAATTAATCACTGAAAAATTTCCAAATTTGTTGAAAACTATAGGCCCATAGGCCCAGGAGGCTCAACCAACCCCAAGGACAAGAAGCATAAAGAAAATTATACCATGGAACATTATTATGAAATGCTCAAAATCTGTGTTTTAAAAAATCTTAAAATCAGCCAAGAAAAAAATTATGATATACACAGGAACAAATATTAGGATGAAAGCATATTTTTCATCAGAAATAATGCAGATGAGAAGATAATGGAGCAACATATCTGAAGTACTGAAAAAATAATTGCCAATGTAGAATTTTACACAACAGTAAAAAATATTTCTGAGAAATGAAGATGAAATACTCTTTTAGATATACAACAACTGATCCATTGCTATCAGATCTGCACTACAAGAAATGTTAAGAAAATCTTTCAATCAAAAGGAAAATGATACCAGATAGAAATATGTATCTACACAAAATAATGAAAAACATTTGAAATAACTAAATGGGTAAATACGATTTATTTCTTTTTTTATATTTATTTTTATTTTTTAAATTTATTTCTAGAGGCAGGGTCTCACTCTGTCGTCCAGGCTAGAGTGCAGCGGTGATCATAGCCTCAAACTCCTGGGCTCAAGCAATCTTACATCCTCAGTTTCTCAAGTAGCTGTGACTACAGGTATGTACCACCACATCTGGCTAATTTTTAAATTTTTTGTAGAAATGGGATCTCGCTATGTTGCTCAGGCTGGTCTCAAACTCCTGGCCTCAAGCAATCCCTTTGCCTCTGTCTCCCAATACAGTGGGATTATAGACATGAGTAACAGAGACTGGCCTATGATTTATTTCTTATTAATGAGATGGCTTTTAAAAATAATTGGCTATTTAGAACAGAGATAAACAAACTTTTTTTCTAGGAAGAGCCAGATTGTAAATATTTCATGCATTGTGGTTCACACAGTTTTTGTGGCAACTACTCAGTTCTACTGTTATATCATAAAAGCATTCATTAAAATATGTGAATAAATTGATATAGCTGTGTTACAGTAAAATCTTATTTACCAAAACCGTTGGCAGGCAGGTTTGGTCACTGGGCCTTAATTTGCCAATCTCAGAGTTAAAGAAAAAACAATAATAAATATAGCATGAGAATTATAATATAGGTAGAAGGAAAAGATATGACAAATAAAGCATAAAGTCCAGAAGGTGAAAACTGGTATCTACTGTTCTCATACCATATGTAAAGCAAAACAATGTTACTTGAAGGTAAACTGTGCTAAGCTAACTATTTAAGTATATTATAAATCCTAAAGCAACTGCTAACAAATAATTATATTTAATACACAATTAAGGAAATTAAAAATGAAAATGTAGAATCATAAGTAAAATTCAAAAGAAAGCAACAAAAAGCAAGAGGGAACAAAGAACAAGTGAAACAAACAGGAAACAAATATCAAGAAAATACAACGCACTGATTAAAACGTCAATGACGATAAGGGAAGAGGGGATAATACACAAGGTCAGATGGGTAATGTTAGTGGAGAGATGAAAACTGTAAAAAAAGAATCAAGTAGAAATGCTGGAAATAGAAACGCAATCATAGATGAAGAATGCCTCCCATATGCTCATCAGTAGACTTGACACAACTGAGACAAAGAAAAAAGAAAACCAAGGTAAGTCCATATAAATAACTCAAACAAAAACACAAAGAAAAAATAAAGAAAACAGGAGCTATAGAATATTATCAAATAATCTAATTAAAATTAATGATAGACTCTAAATCACATATCCAAAAAGCTTGGAAAATACCAAGTAGAACATCAAACTGCTGAAAAACCATGACAAAGAAAAAAAATCTTGAAAGCAGCTAAAGGAAAAAAAGCAACACATAAAGTATAGACAAACAAAGACAAGAATTAGAGCAGACTTTTCATCAGAAACCATGGAAGCCAAAAGATAACACACTGATGTCTTTAAAGGGCTGGAAAACAAAACAAACAAAAACAAATTTAAAAACCCACTGTCAATTCAGAATTCTAAACTCAGAGAAAGAAGAAAAGAGAAAATAGGAAGTAAAGGTATTTTCATACAAACAAAAGCTGAGCCAAATTATTGCCATTTGATCTTCACTAAAACAAATGTTAAAGGAAATTTTTTAGTAGAAAATGTATAACACCAGACAGAAATTTGGATCTACACAAAGAAATGATGCACACTGGATGTGGAATAAATGAAGAAAATATAAATTTTATTTGCATTACTTATAATTAGAACAGAGATTAATAAACATTTATTCTAGGAAGACCCAGATTGTAAATATTTTATGTATTGTGGTCACACAGTCTTTGTGACAACTACCTAACTGTAGTACTCTAAAATGTAACTACAAAAAGCAAAAATAATAGTAACATTTTGTGCATTTAAAGCACACACAAAAGTAAAATATATGACAACAAAAAAGCACACATACAAGTAAAATATGTGACAACAATGATACAAAAGATAAGATGAGGAATTGGAAATACTGTTATAAGATCCTTATACCACAGGTAAAATGGTATAATACTACTTTAACTCTGACTAATTAAATACATATATTGTAAATCCACGGCAACAACTAAAACAGATTTTTTTTTAAGACGGAATCTCACTCTGTCGCCTAGGCTGGAGTGCAGTGGTGCGATCTGGGCTCACTGCAAGCTCCGCCTCCCACGTTCATGCCATTCTCCTGCCTCAGCCTCCGGAGTAACTGGGACTACAGGCGCCCGCCAACAAGCCTGGCCAATTTCTTGTATTTTTTAGTAGAGACGGGGTTTCACTGTGCTAGCCAGGACGGTCTCGATCTCCTGACCTCGTGATCCGCCCACCTCGGCCTCCCAAAGTGCTGGGATTACAGGAGTGAGCCACCGCACCTGGCCAAAAAGGATTTTTAAAAGTGATATAAATAACAAACCAATAGTAGAGATGAAAGGGAGTCATAAAATGCAATCAATCAAAAATAAGAGAAAAATAATAAATGATACAAACAAGAAACATTTCACAAAATGGTAGATTTAAAATTAGCCATATTGGCAATGGCATTAAATGTGAACTATCTAAACACACCAATAAAAAGGGAGAGATTATTCAACTAGATAAAAGTCAAAGCAAGACCCAACTACATGATGTCTATGATAAACCAACTTTAAATATAAATTAACTGATAGGTTAAAAGAATGGAAATAAAAATGGCATACAAACACTAATAATAAGAAAGCTGGGAAAGCCATATTGATACCGAGAAAAGTAGACTCAAGGATAAGGACTATTATAGCAGATAAAGTGGAAGAATACAAAAGGATAAAATGGTCAATTTTCTACACAGACATAACAATCCTAAAGACATATTTACCTAAAAATATGATTTAAAAATACCTAGACCAGATGTAGTGGCTCGCACCTGTAATCTCAGCACTTTGGGAGGCCAAGGTGGGAAGATTGCTTAAGACCAGGTGTTTGAGACCAACCTGGGCAACATAGCCAGACCCTGTCTCTATAAAAAAATTCTTCAAAATTAGCCAGGCATGGTGTCACGCACCTGTATTTTTAGCTACTTGGGAGGCTGAGGCAGGAGGACTGCCAGAGCCCAGGAATTTGAGGTTGCCGTGAGATATGATTGTGCCACTACACTCCAGCCTGAATGACAAAGTGAGAACCTGTCTCTTAAAAAAATAAAAATGTGCAAATAAGATAAAAATAACTAAAGGAGAAACAGACAAGTCCACAATTATATTTGAAGTCGCCAACACTCTTCTTTCAGAAATTGGTAGAAAAAGTAGACAAAAAGTAAGTAAGGATATAGAAGAGTTGAGCAATACAGTTAACCAATTTGACCTGACATTTATAGATCAATCCAAGAACAGCAGGATACACACTTTTCTCAAGTACACATGGAATATTCATCAAGACAGACTATCTTCTGTGCCAAAAATCAAACCTTGACAAATCTGAAGGAAACAGAAATTATACAATATATGTTCTCTGAACATAGCTCAATTAAACTAGAAATCAAAAACAGAATACATCCAGAAAATTCTCAAATATTTGGAAATTAAACAATATACTTCTAAATAATCCATGAATCAAAGAAGAAGTTTCTTTGAGCATTACATCCAGGGTCCTGAGAATCAATCCACCCCACCCACTGCAGCCTGTACCTATGTGTACCATAGGGAAGCCTGAGAACAGGCTAATGCCATTCACAGCCTTCAGCAGTGGTGACCATGCATGCCATCAGGGGCCTGAGGATAGACTTGCCTGGTTCATTGCCACCACCACTGGAACCCCAGCATACCATCTGAGGGCCTGGGGAATCATTCATTCTGCCACTGAAGCTGGCACCCACACACACCATTAGGGAGCATGATGACAAGCATGCCTCATCCACTACCACCACTGCCACTGCCCATGCATGTTATTCAGGGCCCTTAGGATCTATCCATCCCACTTACCACCACAGGTACCTACATGCACCATCAGAAGGCCAGAGAACAGGCCTATTCCACCTGCAACCACTGGTACCAGCACATACTTTCTGGGGGCCTGAGAAGGTACCTATCCCATCTGATGCCACCAACTAGGTGCACATCCCTAGAGCCCAAGAACTAGCTTTCACAGCCTGCCACCACCACTGCCACCAGCACTCCCTCACATGCACCTCACATGGACCTGGGGACTGGCCTGCCCACCCTACCAGTGCCACTGCTGGCACCCACACATGTCACTCAGGGCATGAAGTCTGGCCTACTGCCACTCCTGCCATAGCCAACACCATGAACACCACCCAAGGGCCAAGAACCCACTCATTTGCCTGCCTGGCCCACTGCTGTCACTGGCAGCACCCAAGCAACCTGCCTAGAAGTCCAAGAACTGGCCTACTCAAATCTGCTACCACTGATACCAGCATACACTGGCCAGGAAAACAAAGACCAGCACGCCTGGCCTGCCACCACTACTAGTGCTCAAACATTAGCCAACCTGGCATCCCTATCCCACCAAAATGCCATCACAGCCTCCATTAACATGCACAGCCTAAACCACTAAGGAACTCAAACACCACTGATGCTGATTACAGTTGAAGAAGTCATATGGAGACTACACTACTGCTACCCAGAATCAAAGCCAAAATACCTATAAGATATATCTATAGGAAAAGTCTTTTCCTGAAAAAGCCAATCCATAAAATTCAAAAAAGTGATTATTATATCAGATGCATAGATATCTCATGTAAGGGCAAAAGAAACATGAAAAAGCAAGGAAACATGACACCTTCAAAGGGACATAGTAATTCTCCAATAATAGATCCCAAAGAAAAGGAAATCTATGAAATGTCTGAAAAAGAATTCAAAATAATGATATTAAAGAAATTCAGTGATATGTAAAAGAACAAGATAAATAATACAAAGAAATCAGAAAAACAATTTAGGATATGAATGAGAAATTTACCAAAGAGCTAGGTATCACAAAAAAGAACCAAACAGAAATTCTGGAACTGAAGAACTCATTGAATGAAATAAAAATATATTCAAAAGTTTCAACAATAGACTAGATAAAGCAGAAGAAAGAATTTCTGAACTCAAAGGTCTTTTGAAATAATACAGTCAGACAAAAATAAAGAATAAAAAAGAATAAAGCCTTTGTCTTTTATGGGACACCATAAAGTGACCACATATTCAATTTTTTCGTGTCCCAGACGGGAAAGAGAACAACCAAAGGGATAGAAAACTGATTTTACAAAACAGTAGCTGAAAAGTTACATAGTCTTGCAAGAGATTTCGACATCTAGATACAGGGAAGCTCAGAGATCCTCAAATAGATGCAATTCAAAAAGATCGTCCCAATGGCACATTATAACCAAACTGTCAAAAGTCAAAGACAAAGTGAGAATTCTAAATACAGCAAAATAAAAGTGTCTAGTCACTTATAAAGGAACCCCATCAGAATAACAGTGGTTTTCTCAGCAGAAACTTTACAAGCCAGAAGAGAATGATATATATTCAAAATGCTGAAAGAAAAAAAGAAGCCGCCAGGGAAGAAGACTATACTCAGAATAAATGAAGTATTTCCCAGACAAGAAAAAGCTGAATTCATCACCACTAGACCAGCCCTACAAGAAATGTTTAATAGAGTCCTACACCTTGAAGTAAAAGGACAAATTCCACTATCATGAAAACACACAAAAGTATAAAACCCACTCACTGGTAGAGCAAACACACAAATAAGGAAAAGAAAAGATTCAAATGGTATCACTGTGGAAAATGACCAAAACACAATAATAAACAATAAGATTGGAAAAAAAAAGAAAAAAAAATGATATATAAAACAGCCAGAAATCAATTAATAAAATTACAGGAATAAGCCTTCACATATCAATAACCTTGAATGTAAACAGATTAAACTCATAACAATTCTACATACCCAATACTAGACCACCCAGGTACATTGAGGAAGTATTATTAGATTTATGGGGAGAGATTCACCCCAATACAAAAATAGCTGCAGACTTCGACACCCTACTCTCAGCAATAGACAGATCATCTAGACAGAAAATTAACAAGGAAACATTGGATTTAAATTGAACCTTAGACCAAAAGACCTGGCAGACATTTACGGAATAGTTTTATCTAACTGCCACAGAATACATATTCTTCTCATCAGCACACAGAGCATTCCCTAGGGCAGACCATATGTTAGGCCACAAAACAAGTCTCAAAAAAATTTTTAAATTTGAAATCATATCAAGTATCTTCTCTGACCACAATGAAATAAAACTAGAAATCAATAACAAGAGAAACTTCAGAAACTGTGCAAAATACACGGAAACTAAACATACTTCTGAACAACCACTGGGTCAATGAAGAAAGTGATGAGGAAATAAAAAAAAAATTCTTCAAACAAATGAAAATAGAAGCACAACATACCAAAATCTATGGAAGACAGCAAAAGCAGTGCTAAAAGAGAACTTTATAGCAATAAACACCTACCCAAAAAGGTAGAAAGATTTCAAATAAATAACCCAATGATGTACCTTAAGGAACTAGAAAAGCTAGAAAAAACCAAACCCAAAATTAGTAGAAGGAAAGAAAGAAGATCAGAGCAGAACTACACAAAATACAGACTTAAAAAAATAAAAACACAAAGGATCAACAAAATGAAAAGTTGGTTTTCTGAAAGATAAACAAAATCAATAAACCACTACTAGATTCACAAAGAGAAGACTGAAATAAACAAAATAAAAAATAGCAATACAAAAGATCATCAGAGACTATCTGAACAACTACAAACTACATACACTAACAAACTGGAAACCCTAGAAGAAATAGATAAATTACTGGACACATACAACCTACCAAGATGAAACCAGAAAGAAATAGAAAACCTGAACAGACCAACTTAAAAAATCAAGGAAACATGACATCATCAAAGGAACACAATAATTATTCAGTAAAAGATCTCCAAAAGAAAGGAAAGTAAAAGTGTCTTAACAAAGAAAAGCCCAGCACCAGATGACTTCACTGACAAATTCTGCCAAACTTCCAGAAAGAACTAAAACCAATTCTCTTCAAACTATTCCAAACAATAGAAGAGGAGGGAATTCGCCCTAACTCATTCTATGAGACCAGCGTTACCCTGATATCAAAAACAAGCAAGGATAAAACAAAAAGAGAAAACTACAGGCAAATAACCCTGATGAACATAGAGGAAAAGAATCCTAAACAAAATACTAGCAAACCAAATCCAATAGCACATCAAAAGTATAATACACCATAATCAAGTGGGATTTACCTCAAGGATGCAAGGATAGGTCAACATATACAAATCCATAAAAACAGATCGCATCAAGAGAATGAAGGACAAAAACTACATGATCATCTCAATTGGTACAGAAAAATCATTTGATAAGATTCAACATCCCTTTATGATAAAAAATCTCAACAGATAAGGCATAGATGGAGCATACTTTAACATAATAAAGGTCATATATGAAATATCCCAGTCTAACCAACATGGTAAAACCCTGTCTCTTCTAAAAATACAAAAATTAGCTGGGGGTGGTGGCACATGCCTATAACCCTAGCTACTTGGGAAGTTGAGGTGTGAGAATCGCTTGAACTCTGGAGGCGAGGTTGCAGTGAGCCAAGATTGCACCACTGCACTCCTGCCTGGGTGACATAGCGAGACCCTGTCTCAGAAGAGAAGAAAAGAACAGAAAAACCCATAGCTAACGTCATACTGAATGAGGGAAAGCTGAAAGCCTTTCCTCTAAGAACTGGAACAAGACAAGGATGCCTACTTTCACCACTCCTATTCACATAGTATTGGAAGTCCTAGCCAGAGCAATCAGGAAAGAGAAAGACATAAAAAAGCATTCAAATTGGAAAAAAGAAACTCAAACTGTCCCTTTTTGCAGATGTTCCTTTTCTAGATCTTCCATCTAGAAAAACTGAAGATTCCACCAAAAAGCTCTTAGATCTGATAAATTCAGTAAAGTTGCAGAATATAAAATCAACATACAAAATCAGTAGCATTTCTATATATCAGTAATGAACTAGCTGAAGAAGAAATAAAGAAGGTAATTCCATTTACAATAGCTGTCAACAAATAATACCTAGGAATAAGTTTAACAATGAGGTAAAAAACCTCTCAAGAAAAACTACAAAACACTGATGAAATAAATTGAAACAACAAACAATGGAAAGACTTCTCATGATCACGAATGGGAAGAATATTGCTAAAATGTCCATACTCCCTAAAGGAATCTACATATTTAATGCAATCCCTATCAAAAGGCCAGTGTCAGTTTTTTACAGAAATAGAAAAATAATCCTACAATATGTATGGAACCAAGAAAGAGCCCCAAAAGCCAAAGCAATCCTGAGCAAAAAGAACAAAGTTGGAGGCAGCACACTCGCTGACTTTAAAATATGTTACAAGGCTATAGTAACTAAAATAACATAATATTGGTATAAAAAGACACATACACCAGTGGAACAAAACAGAGAATCCAGAATTAAATTTATGCGTTTACAGCAAACCGATTTTCAACAAAGTTACCAAGAATATACCTTGGGGAAAAGATGGTCTCTTTAATAAATAGTACTGGGGAAATTAGGTATCCTTACGCAGGAGAATGAAACTGGACCCTTTTCTCTCACCATATACAAAATTCTGCTCAAAATGGATTAAAGACTTAAACATAAGACCCAAAACCATAAAACTACTGCAAGAAAACATAGGGTAAATGCTTCAAGAAACTGGTCTAAGCAAAGATTTTATGGCTAAGACTTTAAAAGCACAGGTAACCAAAACAGAAATAGACAAATGGGACTATATTAAACTAAAAAGTTTCTGCACAGCAAACGAAACAATCAACAGAGTGAAGAGACAACTTGTTGAATTGGAGAAAATATTTGCAAATTATTCAGTTGACAAGGGACTAATGTCTAGAATATGCAAGGAACTGAAACAACTCAACAGTTGTTGAAAACAATCCGATTTTTAATGATCAAAGGATATGAACAGACATTTCTCAAAAAAAGGCAAAGAAGTGGCCAACAGGTATATAAAAGAATGTTCAGGCCGGGCGCAGTGACTCACGCCTGTAATCCCAGCACTTTGGGAGGCCGAGGTGGGCAGATCACGGGGTCAGGAGATCAACACCATCCTGGCTAACAGGGTGAAACCCCATCTCTACTAAAAATACAAAAAATTAGCCGGGTGTCGTGGCGGGCGCCTGTAGTCCCAGCTACTAGGGAAGCTGAGGCAGGAGAACGGCGTGAACCCGCGAGGTGGAGCTTGCAGTGAGCCGAGATCGTACCACTGCACTCCAGCCTGGGCGACAGAGCCAGACTCCATCTCAAAAA